>NC_092288.1:20846947-20881947 GCF_036320965.1 Panulirus ornatus | reverse complement strand
GTAAATGTGAATATATATATATATGTATATATATTTATATATATATATATATATATATATATATATATATATATATATATATATATATATATATATATATATATATATATATATATATATATATATATATATATATATATATATATATAAAGCGAGATATACATAAGTATACGTATGTAAGTAGGAGAGATTGCTAGAGAGCGTTATTGGATTACGTGTTAATTGACAGGCGCGCGAAAGAGAGACTTTTGGATGTTAAAGTGCTGAGAGGAGCAACTGGAGGGATGTCTGATCATTATCTTGTGGAGGCTAAAGTGAAGATTTGTATGGGTTTTCAGAAGAGTGAATGTTGGGGTGAAGAGGGTGGTGAGAGTAAGTGAGCTTGGGAAGGAGACTTGTGTGAGGAAGTACCAGGAGAGACTGAGTACAGAATGGAAAAAGTTGAGAACAATGGAAGTAAGGGGAGTGGGAGAGGAATTGGATGTATTTAGGGAATCAGTGATGGATTGCGCAAAAGATGCTTGTGGCATGAGAAGAGTGGGAGGTGCGTTGATTAGAAAGGGTAGTGAGTGGTAGGATGAAGAAGTAAGATTATTAGTGAAAGGGAAGAGAGAGGCATTTGGACGATTTTTGCAGGGAAAAAATGCAATTGAGTGGGAGATGTATAAAAGAAAGAGACAGGAGGTCAAGAGTAAAGTGCAAGAGGTGAAAAAGAGGGCAAATGAGAGTTGGGGTGAGAGAGTATCATTAAATTTTAGGGAGAATAAAAAGATGTTCTGGAAGGAGGTAAATAAAGTGCGTAAGACAAGGGAGCAAATGGGAACTTCAGTGAAGGGCGCAAATGGGGAGGTGATAACAAGTAGTGGTGATGTGAGAAGATGGAGTGAGTATTTTGAAGGTTTGTTGAATGTGTTTGATGATAGAGTGGCAGATATAGGGTGTTTTGTTCGAGGTGGTGTGCAAAGTGAGAGGGTTGGGGAAAATGATTTGGTAAACAGAGAAGAGGAAGTAAAAGCTTTGCGGAAGATGAAAGCCGGCAAGGCAGCAGGTTTGGATGGTATTGCAGTGGAATTTATTAAAAAAGGGGGTAACTGTATTATTGACTGGTTGGTAAGGTTATTTAATGTATGTATGAGTCATGGTGAGGTGCCTGAGGATTGGCGGAATGCGTGCACAGTGCCATTGTACAAAGGCAAAGGGGATAAGAGTGAGTGCTCAAATTACAGAGGTATAAGTTTGTTGAGTATTCCTGGTAAATTATATGGGAGGGTTTTGATTGAGAGGGTGAAGGCATGTACAGAGCATCATATTGGGGAAGAGCAGTGTGGTTTCAGAAGTGGTAGAGGATGTGTGGATGAAGTGTTTGCTTTGAAGAATGTATGTGAGAAATACTTAGAAAAGCAAATGGATTTGTATGTAGCATTTATGGATCTGGAGAAGGCATATGATAGAGTTGATAGAGATGCTCTGTGGAAGGTATTAAGAATATATGGTGTGGGAGGCAAGTTGTTAGAAGCAGTGAAAAGTTTTTATCGAGGATGTAAGGCATGTGTACGTGTAGGAAGAGAGGAAAGTGATTGGTTCTAAGTGAATGTAGGTTTCCGGCAGGGGTGTGTGATGTCTCCATGGTTCTTTAATTTGTTTATGGATGGGGTTGTTAGGGAGGTAAATGCAAGAGTTTTGGAAAGAGGGGCAAGTATGAAGTCTGTTGGGGATGAAAGAGCTTGGTAAGTGAGTCAGTTGTTGTTCGCTGATGATACAGCGCTGGTGGCTGATTCATGTGAGAAACTGCAGAAGCTGGTGACTGAGTTTGATAAAGTGTGTGAAAGAAGAAAGTTAAGAGTAAATGTGAATAAGAGCAAGGTTATTAGGTACAGTAGGGTTGAGGATCAAGTCAATTGGGAGGTAAGTTTGAATGGAGAAAAACTGGAGGAAGTAAAGTGTTTCAGATATCTGGGAGTGGATCTGGCAGCGGATGGAACCATGAAAGCGGAAGTGGATCATAGGGTGGGGGAGGGGGCGAAAATCCTGGGAGCCTTGAAGAATGTGTGGAAGTCGAGAACCTTATCTCGGAAATTAAAAATGGGTATGTTTGAAGGAATAGTGGTTCCAACAATGTTGTATGGTTGCGAGGCGTGGGCTATGGATAGAGTTGTGCGCAGGAGGATGGATGTGCTGGAAATGAGATGTTTGAGGACAATGTGTGGTGTGAGGTGGTTTGATCGACTGAGTAACGTAAGGGTAAGAGAGATGTGTGGAAATAAAAAGAGCGTGGTTGAGAGAGCAGAAGAGGGTGTTTTGAAGTGGTTTGGGCACATGGAGAGAATGAGTGAGGAAAGATTGACCAAGAGGATATATGTGTCGGAGGTGGAGGGAACGAGGAGAAGAGGGAGACCAAATTGGAGGTGGAAAGATGGAGTGAAAAAGATTTTGTGTGATCGGGGCCTGAACATGCAGGAGGGTGAAAGGAGGGCAAGGAATAGAGTGAATTGGAGCGATGTGGTATACCGGGGTTGACGTGCTGTCGGTGGATTGAATCAAGGCATGTGAAGCGTCTGGGGTAATCCATGGAAAGCTGTGTAGGTATGTATATTTGCGTGTGTGGACGTATGTATATACATGTGTATGGGGGGGTTGGGCCATTTCTTTCGTCTGTTTTCTTGCGCTACCTCGCAAACGCGGGAGACAGCGACAAAGTATAAAAAAAAAAAAATATATGTATATATATATATATATATATATATATATATATATATACACAGTCTCTCCTGATACTTCTTCACACAGGTCTCCTTCCCAAGCTCACTTACTCTCACCACCTTCTTCACCCCAACATTCACTCTTCTTTTCTGAAAACCCATACTAATCTTCACCTTAGCCTCCACAAGATAATGATCAGACATCCCTCCAGTTGCACCTCTCAGCACATTGACATCCAAAAGTCTCTCTTTCGCACGCCTGTCCATTAACACGTAATCCAATAACGCTCTCTGGCCATCTCTCCTACTTACATAAGTATGCTTATGTATATCTCGCTTTTTAAACCAGGTATTCCCAATCATCAGTCCTTTTTCAGCACATAAATCTACAAGCTCTTCACCATTTCCATTTACAACACTGAACACCCCATGCATACCAATTATTCCCTCAACTGCCACATTACTCACCTTTGCATTCAAATCACCCATCACTATAACCCGGTCTCGTGCATCAAAACCGCTAACACACTCATTTAGCTGCGAGGTAGCGCAAGGAAACAGACGAAAGAAATGGCCCAACCCCCCCCATACACATGTACATACACACGTCCACACACGCAAATATACATACCTACACAGCTTTCCATGGTTTACTCCGGACGCTTCACATGCCTTGATTCAATCCACCGACAGCACGTCAACCCCTGTATACCACATCGCTCCAATTCACTCTATTCCTTGCCCTCCTTTCACCCTCCTGCATGTTCAGGCCCCGATCACACAAAATCCTTTTCACTCCATCTTTCCACCTCCAATTTGGTCTCCCTCTTCTCCTCGTTCCCTCCACCTCCGACACATATATCGTCTTGGTCAATCTTTCCTCACTCATTCTCTCAATGTGCCCAAACCATTTCAAAACACCCTCTTCTGCTCTCTCAACCACGCTCTTTTTATTTCCACACATCTCTCTTACCCTTACGTTACTTACTCGATCAAACCACCTCACACCACACATTGTCCTCAAACATCTCATTTCCAGCACATCCATCCTCCTGCGCACAACTCTATCCATAGCCCACGCCTCGCAACCATACAACATTGTTGGAACCACTATTCCTTCAAACATACCCATTTTTGCTTTCCGAGATAATGTTCTCGACTTCCACACATTTTTCAAGGCTCCCAAAATTTTCGCCCCCTCCCCCACCCTATGATCCACTTCCGCTTCCATGGTTCCATCCGCTGCCAGTTCCACTCCCAGATATCTAAAACACTTCACTTCCTCCAGTTTTTCTCCATTCAAACTCACCTCCCAATTAACTTGACCCTCAACCCTACTGTACCTAATAACCTTGCTCTTATTCACATTTACTCTTAACTTTCTTCTTCCACACACTTTACCAAACTCAGTCACCAGCTTCTGCAGTTTCTCACATGAATCCGCCACCAGCGCTGTATCATCAGCGAACAACAACTGACTCACTTCCCAAGCTCTCTCATCCCCAACAGACTTCATACTTGCCCCTCTTTCCAAGACTCTTGCATTTACCTCCCTAACAACCCCATCCATAAACAAATTAAACAACCATGGAGACATCACACACCCCTGCCGCAAACCTACATTCACTGAGAACCAATCACTTTCCTCTCTTCCTACACGTACACATGCCTTACATCCTCGATAAAAACTTTTCACTGCTTCTAACAACTTGCCTCCCACACCATATATTCTTAATACCTTCCACAGAGCATCTCTATCAACTCTATCATATGCCTTCTCCAGATCCATAAATGCTACATACAAATCCATTTGCTTTTCTAAGTATTTCTCACATACATTCTTCAAAGCAAACACCTGATCCACACATCCTCTACCACTTCTGAAACCACACTGCTCTTCCCCAATCTGATGCTCTGTACATGCCTTCACCCTCTCAATCAATACCCTCCCATATAATTTACCAGGAATACTCAACAAACTTATACCTCTGTAATTTGAGCACTCACTCTTATCCCCTTTGCCTTTGTACAATGGCACTATGCACGCATTCCGCCAATCCTCAGGCACCTCACCATGAGTCATACATACATTAAATAACCTTACCAACCAGTCAACAATACAGTCACCCCCTTGTTTAATAAATTCCACTGCAATACCATCCAAACCTGCTGCCTTGCCGGCTTTCATCTTCCGCAAAGCTTTTACTACCTCTTCTCTGTTTACCAAATCATTTTCCCTAACCCTCTCACTTTGCACACCACCTCGACCCAAACACCCTATATCTGCCACTCTGTCATCAGACACATTTAACAAACCTTCAAAATACTCATTCCATCTCCTTCTTACATCACCACTACTTGTTATCATTTACGCTCTTCACTGAAGTTCCCATTTGCTCCCTTGTCTTACGCACCCTATTTACCTCCTTCCAGAACATCTTTTTATTCTCCCTAAAATTTACTGATAGTCTCTCACCCCAACTCTCATTTGCCCTTTTTTTCACCTCTTGCACCTTTCTCTTGACCTCCTGTCTCTTTCTTTTATACTTCTCCCACTCAATTGCATTTTTTCCCTGCAAAAATCGTCCAAATGCCTCTCTCTTCTCTTTCACTAATACTCTTACTTCTTCATCCCACCACTCACTACCCTTTCTAAACAGCCCACCTCCCACTCTTCTCATGCCACAAGCATCTTTTGCGCAATCCATCACTGATTCCCTAAATACATCCCATTCCTCCCCCACTCCCCTTACTTCCATTGTTCTCACCTTTTTCCTTTCTGTACACAGTCTCTCCTGATACTTCCTCACACAGGTCTCCTTCCCAAGCTCACTCACCTTCTTCACCCCAACATTCACTCTTCTTTTCTGAAAACCCATACTAATCTTCACCTTAGCCTCCACAAGATAATGATCAGACATCCCTCCAGTTGCACCTCTCAGCACATTGACATCCAAAAGTCTCTCTTTCGCACGCCTGTCAATTAACACGTAATCCAATAACGCTCTCTGGCCATATATATATATATATATATATATATATATATATATATATATATATATATATATATATATATATATATATATATATATATATATATATATATATATATATATATATATATATATATCCCCTGTATAGTGACAACTCACAAAGTGAAATTTCACATTTGCAACAGATTAGGATAAGGAACAAAATTTTTATGATGTTCTGTGTCCCCTTGTACTAGTTGTGAGAGATTAGAAAAAATACAGTTGTATACTTTTTTATTTTTCAATGTCTGAAACATTTTTCCCAGTAACGCTTTGTGAGTTGTCATTATACAGGGGATGGCTGTATGAATATTGATATGTAAATTCCAGTTGTTGCTGGACTCTGTCTGTTTGTGGTTACACTTGGAGCAAAAAGTCACCTTCAGCGATGTTGCATCATCATCAGTGGACAAAAAGAGAACAATCTTGTTGAAGAACTTCTTGTTCCAAAGGAGTCCATCCTTTACCTGCTACTGATTGTAGCACAGCCTTGAAGCTGCAGGAACTCAATAAAAAGGGTCCTGGGGTTATGTAATAAAATCTTGTAAATTCCTTGTATATATTGAAAGAAATTTCTTTACTTGACTTGTGAGGGCTATTGATGGGATAACATATTGGTGTGTTTTATTGTATTCAAAAGGAAGCCATTCTAGATATTGTAAAACAAGCTGAATCTGAGTCATACTAGTGCCAGAAGCAGTATGGTTAGAAAAACACTTAAAAAGATCAGACTGATTAACAAAAAAAATGAGGGAAAGTTATTGGAATTTAGCTACCTCGCTAACGTGGGAGACAGCGACAAAGCAAAATAAATGAAAAATAAATATATATATATATATATATATATATATATATATATATATATATATATATATGTGTGTGTTGTAGAAGGGGACTAAAAGGGGAGGGAGCGGGGTGCTGGAAATCCTCCCCTCTCGTTTTTTTTTAATTTTCCAAAAGAAGGAACAGAGATTTGGGCCAGGTGAGGATATTCCCTCAAAGGCCCAGTCCTCTGTTCTTAACGCTACCTCGCTAATGCGGAAAATGGCGAATAGTTTGAAAAAAAAAAAAAAAAAAAAAAATATATATATATATATATATATATATATATATATATATATATATATATATATATATATATATATATATATATATATATATATATATATATATATATATATCCCTGGGGTTAGGGGAGAAAGAATACTTCCCACGTATTCCCTGCGTGTCGTAGAAGGCGACTAAAAGGGGAGGGAGCGGGTGGCTGGAAATCCTCCCCTCTCTTTTTTTTTTTTTTTTTTTTCCAAAAGAAGTAACAGAGAAGGGGGCCAGGTTAGGATGTTCCCTCAAAGGCCCAGTCCTCTGTTCTTAACGCTACCTCGCTAACACGGGAAATGGCGAATAGTTTGAAAAAAAAAAAAAATATATATATATCTATATGAGTCCACAGGGAAATGAAACACGATAAGTTCCCAAGTGCACTTTCGTGTAACGATCACATCATCAGGGGAGAAGCAGGAAAGAAATTTAACAATCATTTGATAAATAACGAAGAGACGTAGTTAGGACACCATTTGAAAAACAAGTGACTACCCGAATGGAGGTTGGGTGCGTTCAAGTCTGGTAACAAACGTATCATAAACTTATTATGTGGACTAGTAAGGGAACTGTTTAAAAGATCTTATCAGCAGGAAAGCTATCTAGTTTGTATCGATCTTCACTGGTATCAAGGTTACAATCATTTTTATGTATTTGATGATAGAACATTCATTGATAGAGAGAAGGATAGATTATAGAGAAGGACAGATTATGGAGGAAGATCATAGAGAAGGAAACATTCTAGTGGACAGATTATAGAGAGGGAATCAGTCTGGTAGATATTTGAAACATGAACGCACTTAATGTTATTGTCGGTCACGGTAAACAACATGCCCCAATCAAGGCCAGCTCGTGTGAAAGCAAAGATAAAAAGTTGTTGAGAAAGAAAGTAGAAATTGATCACAACTCCGCAGGTGGTTATAGACCTGACTCTCCAGGAAAGAAAGGTTATATGTAGATGGAAAGACATGAGAAAGGAAGAGAATCCCACAGCATAGCTGTTCGAGGGAAGAAGGAGGCAGCATAACAGTCTATCCTCGAGTGGTCAGTCATTACACAGAAGCTGTGGGAAGCAGCAGCCAAACACCTACCAAGGAGGTGGGGATACGTGCAGGCAGCTTTAGAGAGAAAGAGATAATGGAAGGGTCAGATGAGAGAGAGAGAGAGAGAGAGAGAGAGAGAGAGAGAGAGAGAGAGAGAGAGAGAGAGAGAGAGAGAGAGAGAGAGAGAGAGAGAGAGAGAGAGCAACATCCTGGGGTATGCCATGAAGGGGAGGAAGCTAACCCAGGTCAGAAGGAGGTTATGTATAGCGAGGGATCAAAATGACAGATATGATCAAGATGTAAGATATCTTAATAATGTTAAGGACATGAGTGAGTTCAAAAGCTTTGATGAGTCGTTATTTGGCAAATTATAGAGCTAAAGATGATTTACTCTGATCTGCATGATTTACACTGGTGTACATGATTTACGCTGGTCTTCATGATTTACTCTGATCTGCATGATTTACACTGGTGTACATGATTTACACTGGTGTACATGATTTACGCTGGTCTTCATGATTTACTCTGATCTGCATGATTTACACTGGTGTACATGATTTACACTGGTGTACATGATTTACTCTGATCTGCATGATTTACACTGGTGTACATGATTTACGCTGGTCTTCATGATTTACACTGATCTGCATGATTTACACTGGTCTGTATGATTTACACTGGTCTGCATGATTTACACTGGTCTGCATGATTTACACTGGTGTACATGATTTACACTGGTCTTCATGATTTACACTGATCTGCATGATTTACACTGGTCTGCATGATTTACACTGGTCTGCATGATTTACACTCGTGTACATGATTTACGCTGGTCTTCATGATTTACACTGATCTGCATGATTTACACTGGTCTGTATGATTTACACTGGTCTGCATGATTTACACTGGTCTGCATGATTTACACTGGTGTACATGATTTACACTGGTCTTCATGATTTACACTGATCTGCACTATTTACACTGGTCTGCATGATTTACACTGGTGTGCATGATTTACACTGGTCTTCATGATTTACACTGATCTGCATGATTTACACTGGTCTGCATGATTTACACTGGTGTGCATGATTTACACTGGTCTTCATGATTTACACTGATCTGCATGATTTACACTGGTCTGCATGATTTACACTGGTCTGCATGATTTACGCTGGTCTTCATGATTTACACTGGTCTGCATGATTTACTCTGATCTGCATGATTTACACTGGTCTGCATGATTTACACTGGTCTTCATGATTTACACTGGTCTGCATGATTTATTCTGATCTGCATGATTTACACTGGTCTGCATGATTTACGCTGGTCTTCATGATTTACACTGATCTGCATGATTTACACTGGTCTGCATGATTTACACTGGTCTGTATGATTTACACTGGTGTGCATGATTTACTCTGGTGTGCATGATTTACACTGGTGTGCATGATTTACACTGGTCTGTATGATTTACACTGGTGTGCATGATTTACTTTGGTGTGCATGATTTACACTGGTGTGCATGATTTACACTGGTCTGTATGATTTACACTGATCTGCATTATTTACACTGGTGTGCATGATTTACACTGGTCTGTATGATTTACACTGGGGAGCATGATTTACTCTGGGGTGCATGATTTACACTGGTGTGCATGATTTACGCTAGTGTGCATGGTATACACTGTTGTGCATGGCTTACGCTGGTTGTATGATTTACACTGGTCTGCATGATTTACACTGGCCTACACAATTTACACTAGTCTACATGATTTACACTGGCCTGCATGATTTACAATGGTCTGTATGATTTACACCGGTGTGCATGATTCACACCGATCTGCATTTTTACACAAGTCTGCATTATTTACGAAGGTACTTTACGCCACAATCAGATATGTAGAGAGCCTGTGTTTACCACTCAGCTACACGAGACAGTTTGCAACACCACGCACTGACGCCTTCATTATGTAAATGTAATCACGAGGAAGCTGAATATCTCTTCTTAGAGGTTAGCTGATTCATCAGTCTTCTGTGAATATCTTGAGGATGGAACACTTCCCGAATATCAAGCGCCCAGAATCTTCTCATGTTAATTACTAGAGAGAGAGAGAGAGAGAGAGAGAGAGAGAGAGAGAGAGAGAGAGAGAGAGAGAGAGAGAGAGAGAGAGAGAGAGAGAGAGAGAAATTGAGGTAGTGATAATTGAATATTCGTCTGGAAGGAAGAGAATGGACTCTACGAGACATGATAACAAAGAGACACAACTGTACAATCGTCAGATCATAAGAAGCCAAAACAGTAAGATCATGACACGTGTGATGATGATTAACATTAACATTCATCATTCTGAACTAACGCAAGGAAATCCTCAAGTCATACAACAGATTACCCAAACGATGTAGAGAGAAAGAATACTTCCCACGCATTCCCCGTGTGTCGTAGATGGCGACTAAAGGGGACGGGAGCGGGGGCTAGAAACTCTTTCCTCCTTGTATTTTAACTTTCTAAAAGGGGAAACAGAAGAAGAAGCCACGCGTGGAGTGCTCATCCTCCTCGAAGGCTCAGATTGGGGTGTCTAAATGTGTGTGGATGTAACCAAGATAAGAAAAAAGGAGATAGTTAGCATGTTTCAGGAAAGGAACCTGGATGTTTTGGCTCTGAGTGAAACGAAGCTCAAGGGTAGAGGGGAAGAATGGTGTGGGAATGTTTTGGGAGCAAAGTCAAGGGTTGGTGAGAGGACAAGAGTAAGGGAAGGTGTGGCACTACTCCTGAAACAGGAGTTGTGGGAGTATGTGTTAGAGTGTAAGAAAGTAAACTCTAGATTGGTATGGATAAAACTGAAAGTGGGTGGAGAGAGATGTGTGCATATGCACCTGGGCATGAGAAGAAAGATTCAAGAGGCAAGTGTTTTGGAAGCAGCTGAGTGAGTGTGTTAGCAGTTTTGATGCACGAGACCGGATTATAGTGATGGGTGATTTGAATGCAAAAGTGAGTAATGTTGCAGTTGAGGGAATAATTGGTGTACATGGGTGTTCAATGTTGTGAATGGAAATGGTGAAGAGCTTGTAGATTTGTGTGCTGAAAAAGGACTGTTGATTGGGAATACCTGGTTTAAAAAGAGAGATTTACATAAGTATATGTATGTCAATAGGAGAGATAGCCAGAGAGCGTTATTGGATTACGTGTTAATTGATAGGCGTGTAAAAGAGAGACTTTTGGATGTAAATGTGCTGAGAGTTGCAACTGGAGGGATGTCTGATCATTATCTTGAGGAAACGAAGGTGAAGATTTGTAGAGGTTTTCAGGAAAGAAGAGAGAATGTTGGGGTGAAGAGAGTGGTGAGAGTAAGTGAGCTTGGGCAGTAGACTTGTGTGAGGAAGTACCAAGAGAGACCGAGTGCAGAATGGAAAAAGGTGAGAGCAAAAGCCGTAAGGGGAGTGGGGGAGAAATGGGATGTATTTAGGGAAGCAGTGATGGCTTGCGCAAAAGATACTTGCGGCATGAGAAGCATGGGAGGTAGTCAGATTAGAAAGGGCAGTGAGTGGTGGGATGAAGAAGGAACATTATTAGAGAAAGAAAAGAGAGACATTTGGACGATATTTGCGAGGAAATAGTTCATATGACTGGGAGATGTATAAAAGAAAGATGCAAGTGGTCAAGAGAAACGTGCAGGAGGTGAAAAAGAGGGCGAATGAGAGGTGGGATGAGAGACTACCATTAAATTTTAGGGAGAATAAAAAGATGTTTTAGAAGGAGGTCTATATTGTAAGACAAGAGAACAAATTGGAACATCGGTGAAGGGAGGTAATAAAAAGTAGTGGTGATGTGAGAAGGAGATGCAGTGAGTATTTTGAAGGTTTGAAGGTTTGTTGAATGTGTTAGATGATAGAATGGCAGTATAGGGTGTTTTGGTCGAGGTGGTGTGAGATGTGAGAGTGTTAAGGAGAATGGTTTGGTAAACAGACAAGGGGTAGTGAAAGCTTTGCGGAAGATGAAAGCTGTCAAGGCAGCGGGTTTGTATGGTATTGCAGTGGAATTTATCAAAAAGGGGGTGACTGTGTTGTTGACTGGTTGGTAAGGATATTTGATGTATGTATCGCTAATGGTGAAGTGCCTGAGGATTGGCGGAATGCATGCATTGTGCCATTGTACAAAGGCAAAGGGGATAAAGGTGAGTGTTCAAGTTACAGAGGTAAAAGTTCGTTGTGTACTCTGGAGAAATTATATGGGAGGGTATTGATTGAAAGGGTGAAGGCATGTACAGAGCATCAGATTGGGGAAGAGCAGTGTGGTTTCAGAAGAGGTAGAGGATGCGTGGATCAGATGTTTCCTTTGAAGAATTGATGTGAGAAATACTTAGAAAAACAAATGGATTTGTATGTAGCATTTATGGATCTGGAGAAGGCATATGATAGAGTTGATAGAAATGCTCTGTGGAAGGTATTAAGAATATATGTTGTGGGAGGCAAGTTGCTAGAAGCAGTGAAAAGTTTTTATCGAGGATGTAAGGCATGTGTAAGAGTAGGTATTGAGGAAAGTGATTGGTTCTCAGTGAGTGTCGGTTTACGGAAGGGGTGTGTGATGTCTCCATGGTTGTATAGTTTGTTTATGGATGGGGTTGTTTTAAGGTGAATGCAAGAGTTTTGGAGAAAGGGGCAAGTATGTAGTCTGTTGTGGATGAGAGGGCTTGGGAAGTGAGTCAGTTGTTGTTCGCTGATGATACAGCGCTGCTGGCTGATTAGGGTGAGAAACAGCAGAAGCTGGTGACTGAGTTTGGTAAAATGTGTGAAAGAAGAAAGCTAAGAGTAAATATGAATAAGAGCAAGGCTGTTAGGTACAGTAGGGTTGAGGGACAAGTTAATCGGGAGGTAAGTTTGAATGGAGAAAAACTGGAGGAAGTGAAGTGTTTTAGATATCTGGGAGTGAGTTTGGCAGCGGATGGAGCCATGGAAGCGGAGGCGCGTCACAGGGTGAGAGAGGGGTGTTGAAAAATGTGTGGAAGGCGAGAAAATTATCTCGGAAAGCAAGAATGGGTATGTTTGAAGGAATAGTGGTTCCAACAATGTTATATGATTGCGAGGCGTGGGCTATAGATAGGGTTGTGCGGAGGAGGGTGGATGTGTTGGAAATGAGATGTTTGAGGACAATATGTGGTGTGAGGTGGTTTGATCGAATAAGTAATGAAAGGGTAAGAGAGATGTGTAGTGATAAAAAGAGTGTGGTTGAGAGAGCAGAAAAGGGTGTATTGAAATGGTTTGGTCACATGGAGAGAATGAGTGAGGAAAGATTGACAAAAAGGATATATGTGTCAGAGGTGGAGGGAACAAGGAGAAATGAAAAACCAAATTGGAGGTGGAAGGATGGAGTGAAAAAGATTTTGAGCGATCGGGGCCTGAACATGCATGAGGGTGAAAGGCTTCCAAGGAATAGAGTGAATTGGAACGATGTGGTATACCGGGGTCGACGTGCTGTCAATGGATTGAACAAGGGCATGTGAAGCATCTGGGGTAACCCATGGAAGGTTTTTTGGACTTGGATGTGGAAAGGGAGCAGTCTTTTTTGGATGAGAGTGCTTGGGAAGCGAGTCAGTTGTTGTTCGCTGATGATACAGCGCTGCAGGCTGATTCGGGTGAGAAACTGCAAAGCAAGGTTATTAGGTACTGTTGTGTAGAGGAACAAGTCAATTGAGAAGTAAATTTGAATGGAGAAAAACTGCAGGACGTGAAGTGTTTCAGATATCTGGGAGTGGATTTGGCAGCGGATGGAACCATGGTGGGTGGTGGAGGGGGCGAAAGTTCTGGGAGCGTTAAAGAATGTGTTTAAGGCGAGAACATTATCTCGGAAATCCAAATTGGATTTGCTTAATGGATTCGAGGCTTGGGCTATAGATGGGGTTTTGCGGAGGAGGGTGGATGTGCTGGAAATGAGTTATTTGAGGACAATATGTGATGTGACGTGGTTGGATTGATTAAGTAATGAAAGGGTAAGTGAGATGTGTGGTAATAAAAAGAGCGTGGTTGAGAGAGCAGAATAGGGTATTTTGAAATGGTTTGGTCACAGGGAGAGGATGTGTGAAGAAAGATTGACAAAGAGGATATATGTGTCAGAGGTGGAGGGAATGAGGAAAAGTGGGAGACCAAATTGGAGGTGGAAGGATGGAGTGAGAAAGATTTTGACCGATCGGGGCCTGAACATGCAGGTGGGTGAAAGGTGTGCAAGGAATAGAGTGAATTAGAACGATGTGGTATACCGGTGTCGACGTGCTGTCAATGAATTGAAACAGGGTATGTAGAGCGTCTGCTATAAACCATGGAAAGTTTTGTGAGGCCTGGATGTGGAAAGGGAGGTGTGGTTTCGGTGCATTATGCATGACAGCTAGAGACTAGCTCTACCTTGCGCGCATGCGGGGGGGATGGGGGGTGTCATTTCACATGTGCCGGGGTGGCGATGAGAATGAATAAAGGCAGAAAGTATGAATTATGTACGTGTTTATATGTCTGTGTATGTGTATATATGTATAAGTTGAAATGTATAGGTATATATGTGCGTGTGTGGACGTGTATGTGGTTGGGTTAAGCCATTCTTTCGTCTGTTTCCTTGCGCTACTTAGCTACCGTAGGAGACAGCGACAAAGTATGATAAAATATAGATTAAAATATATATACCCATTTCTGAAAATGAAGGACACTCTAAGCAAATCAAGTAACATTAGAGCAAAATAAAGAGACAAAAAGATTGGTGTCCTCTTACAACTGAATTTCCCTGGTGTTCCATATAGGTAATTAAAATCTATATTGAGCCAACCCTTGAGGATGTGGACTGAAGAATTCAAGTGTAACCTGACACAACTGTATCGAGTTTCATCAACTTTTCCTTTAATGGAAGATGATGAAGTTGAGATTATTCCACCCGGGGCAGGAACTAAGGAACATGTGCGAGTAAAAGCAGTGTTGATATGAGCTAAGTAAATAAACTTCTCAAAATGATATGGAATATATAATGTTCAGCTGCTGCCATGAAAAAGGTAATCACATATTATGTCTTGAAGAACAACAACTCATCAAGTCTTAGTTAATAACTAGTAATACTGTTCTTTTATATATATATATATTTTTTTTTTATACTTTGTCGCTGTCTCCTGCGTTTGCGAGGTAGCGCAAGGAAACAGACGAAAGAAATGGCCCAACCCCCCCCCATACACATGTATATACATACGTCCACACACGCAAATATACATACCTACACAGCCTTCCATGGTTTACCCCAGACGCTTCACATGCCCTGCTTCAATCCACTGACAGCACGTCAACCCCGGTATACCACATCGCTCCAATTCACTCTATTCCTTGCCCTCCTTTCACCCTCCTGCATGTTCACGCCCCGATCACACAAAATCTTTTTCACTCCATCTTTCCACCTCCAATTTGGTCTCCCTCTTCTCCTTGTTCCCTCCACCTCCGACACATATATCCTCTTGGTCAATCTTTCCTCACTCATCCTCTCCATGTGCCCAAACCACTTCAAAACACCCTCTTCTGCTCTCTCAACCACGCTCTTTTTATTTCCACACATCTCTCTTACCCTTACGTTACTCACTCGATCAAACCACCTCACACCACACATTGTCCTCAAACATCTCATTTCCAGCACATCCATCCTCCTGCGCACAACTCTATCCATAGCCCACGCCTCGCAACCATACAACATTGTTGGAACCACTATTCCTTCAAACATACCCATTTTTGCTTTCCGAGATAATGTTCTCGACTTCCACACATTCTTCAAGGCTCCCAGAATTTTCGCCCCCTCCCCCCGCCCTATGATCCACTTCCGCTTCCATGGTTCCATCCGCTGCCAGATCCACTCCCAGATATCTAAAACACTTCACTTCCTCCAGTTTTTCTCCATTCAAACTCACCTCCCAATTGACTTGACCCTCAACCCTACTGTACCTAATAACCTTGCTCTTATTCACATTTACTCTTAACTTTCTTCTTCCACACACTTTTCCAAACTCAGTCACCAGCTTCTGCAGTTTCTCACATGAATCAGCCACCAGCGCTGTATCATCAGCGAACAACAACTGACTCACTTCCCAAGCTCTCTCATCCCCAACAGACTTCATACTTGCCCCTCTTTCCAAAACTCTTGCATTCACCTCCCTAACAACCCCATCCATAAACAAATTAAACAACCATGGAGACATCATACACCCCTGCCGCAAACCTACATTCACTGAGAACCAATCACTTTCCTCTCTTCCTACACGTACACATGCCTTACATCCTCGATAAAAACTTTTCACTGCTTCTAACAACTTTCCTCCCACACCATATATTCTTAATACCTTCCACAGAGCATCTCTATCAACTCTATCATATGCCTTCTCCAGATCCATAAATGCTACATACAAATCCATTTGCTTTTCTAAGTATTTCTCACATACATTCTTCAAAGCAAACACCTGATCCACACATCCACATATATATATATATATATATATATATATATATATATATATATATATATATATATATATATATATATATATATATATATATATATATATATATATATATATATATATATATATATATATATATATATATATGTATATTATTTATATATGTATATATATATATATATATATATATATATATATATATATATATATATATATATATATATATATATATATATATATATATATATATATATATATATATATATATATATATGTATATACATATATGTATAGATATATATATATATATATATATATATATATATATATATATATATATATATATATATATATATATATATATATATATATATATATATATATATATATATATATATATATATATATATATATATATATATATATATATATATATATATATATATATATATATATATATATACATATATATATATATATATATATATATATATATATATATATATATGTATATATATATATATATATATATATATATATATATATATATATATATATATATATATATATATATATATATATATATATATATATATATATATATATATATATATATATAATTTCTTTCAAACTATTTCCCATTTCCCGCGTTAGCAAGGTAGCGTTAAGAACAGAGGACTGGGCCTCTGAGGGAATATCCTCACCTGGCCCCCTTCTCTGTTCCTTCTTTTGGAAAATTAAAAAAAAACAAGAGCGGAGGATTTCCAGCCCCCCGCTCCCTCCCCTTTTAGTCGCCTTCTACGACACGCAGGGAATACGTGGGAAGTATTCTTTCTCCCCTATCCCCAGTGGTAGAGGATGTGTGGATCAGGTGTTTGCTTTGAAGAATGTATGTGAGAAATACTTAGAAAAGCAAATGGATTTGTATGTAGCATTTATGGATCTGGAGAAAGCATATGATAGAGTTGATAGAGATGCTCTGTGGAAGGTATTAAGAATATTTGGTGTGGGAGGCAAGTTGTTAGAAGCAGTTAAAAGTTTTTATCGAGGATGTAAGGCATGTGTACGTGTAGGAAGAGAGGAAAGTGATTGGTTCTCAGTGAATGTAGGTTTGCGGCAGGGGTGTGTGATGTCTCCATGGTTGTTTAATTTGTTTATGGATGGGGTTGTTAGGGAGGTGAATGCAAGAGTTTTGGAAAGAGGGGCAAGTATGAAGTCTGTTGTGGATGAGAGAGCTTGGGAAGTGAGTCAGTTGCTGTTCGCTGATGATACAGCGTTGGTGGCTGATTCATGTGAGAAACTGCAGAAGCTGGTGACGGAGTTTGGTAGAGTGTGTGAAAGAAGAAAGTTAAGAGTAAATGTGAATAAGAGCAAGATTATTAGGTACAGTAGCGTTGAGGGTCAAGTCAATTGGGAGGTGAGTTTGAATGTAGAAAAACTGGAGGAAGTGAAGTGTTTTAGATATCTGGGAGTGGATCTGCCAGCGGATGGAACCATGGAAGCGGAAGTGGATCATAGGGTGAGGGAGGGGGCGAAAATTCTGGGAGACTTGAAGAATGTGTGGAAGTCGAGAACATTATCTCGGAAGGCAAAAATGGGTATGTTTGAAGGAATAGTGGTTCCAACAATGTTGTATGGTTGCGAGGCGTGGGCTATGGATAGAGTTGTGCGCAGGAGGATGGATGTGCTGGAAATGAGATGTTTGAGGACAATGTGTGGTGTGAGGTGGTTTGATCGAGTAAGTAACGTAAGGGTAAGAGAGATGTGGGGAAATAAAAAGAGCGTGGTTGAGAGAGCAGAAGAGGGTGTTTTGAAATGGTTTGGGCACATGGAGAGAATGAGTGAGGAAAGATTGACCAAGAGGATATATGTGTCGGAGGTGGAGGGAACGAGGAGAAGAGGGAGACCAAATTGGAGGTGGAAAGATGGAGTGAAAAAGATTTTGTGTGATCGGGGCCTGAACATGCAGGAGGGTGAAAGGAGGGCAAGGAATAGAGTGAATTGGAGCGATGTGGTATACCGGGGTTGACTTGCTGTCAGTGGATTGAATCAGGGCATGTGAAGCGTCTGGGGTAAACCATGGAAAGCTGTGTAGGTATGTATATTTGCGTGTGTGGACGTGTGTATATACATGTGTATGGGGGTGGGTTGGGCTATATCTTTCGTTTGTTTCCTTGCGCTACCTCGCAAACGCGGGAGACAGCGGCAAAAAAAAAAAAAATATATATATATATATATATATATATATATATATATATATATATATATATATATATATATATATATATACGTATATATATATATATATATATATATATATATATATATATATATATATATATATATATATATATATATATATATATATATATATATATATATATATATATATATATACGTATATATATATATATATATATATATATATATATATATATATATATATATATATATATATATATATATATATATATATATATATATATATATATATATATATATATATATGTATATACATATATATATACATATATATATATTTTTTTTTTTTTTTTTATACTTTGTCGCTGTCTCCCGCGTTTGCGAGGTAGCGCAAGGAAACAGACGAAAGAAATGGCCCAACCCCCCCCATACACATGTACATACACACGTCCACACACGCAAAATATACATACCTACACAGCTTTCCATGGTTTACCCCGGACGCTTCACATGCCTTGATTCAATCCACTGACAGCACGTCAACCCCTGTATACCACATCGCTCCAATTCACTCTATTCCTTGCCCTCCTTTCACCCTCCTGCATGTTCAGGCCCCGATCACACAAAATCCTTTTCACTCCATCTTTCCACCTCCAATTTGGTCTCCCTCTTCTCCTCGTTCCCTCCACCTCCGACACATATATCCTCTTGGTCAATCTTTCCTCACTCATTCTCTCCATGTGCCCAAACCATTTCAAAACACCCTCTTCTGCTCTCTCAACCACGCTCTTTTTATTTCCACACATCTCTCTTACCCTTACGTTACTTACTCAATCAAACCACCTCACACCACACATTGTCCTCAAACATCTCATTTCCAGCACATCCATCCTCCTGCGCACAACTCTATCCATAGCCCACGCCTCGCAACCATACAACATTGTTGGAACTACTATTCCTTCAAACATACCCATTTTTGCTTTCCGGGATAATGTTCTCGACTTCCACACATTTTTCAAGTCTCCCAAAATTTTCGCCCCCTCCCCCACCCTATGATCCACTTCCGCTTCCATGGTTCCATCCGCTGACAGATCCACTCCCAGATATCTAAAACACTTCACTTCCTCCAGTTTTTCACCATTCAAACTCACCTCCCAATTGACTTGACCCTCAACCCTACTGTACCTAATAACCTTGCTCTTATTCACATTTACTCTTACCTTTCTTCTTCCACACACTTTACCAAACTCCGTCACCAGCTTCTGCAGTTTCTCACATGAATCCGCCACCAGCGCTGTATCATCAGCGAACAACAACTGACTCACTTCCCAAGCTCTCTCATCCCCAACAGACTTCATACTTCCCCTCTTTCCAAAACTCTTGCATTTACCTCCCTAACAACCCCATCCATAAACAAATTAAACAACCATGGAGACATCACACACCCCTGCCGCAAACCTACATTCACTGAGAACCAATCACTTTCCTCTCTTCCTACACGTACACATGCCTTACATCCTCGATAAAAACTTTTCACTGCTTCTAATAACTTGCCTCCCACACCATATATTCTTAATACCTTCCACAGAGCATCTCTATCAACTCTATCATATGCCTTCTCCAGATCCATAAATGCTACATACAAATCCATTTGCTTTTCTAAGTATTTCTCACATACATTCTTCAAAGCAAACACCTGATCCACACATCCTCTACCACTTCTGAAACCGCACTGCTCTTCCCCAATCTGATGCTCTGTACATGCCTTCACCCTCTCAATCAATACCCTCCCATATAATTTACCAGGAATACTCAACAAACTTATACCTCTGTAATTTGAGCACTCACTCTTATCCCCTTTGCCTTTGTACAATGGCACTATGCACGCATTCCGCCAATCCTCAGGCACCTCACCATGAGTCATACATACATTAAATAACCTTACCAACCAGTCAACAATACAGTCATCCCCTTTTTTAATAAATTCCACTGCAATACCATCCAAACCTGCTGCCTTGCCGGCTTTCATCTTCCGCAAAGCTTTTACTACCTCTTCTCTGTTTACCAAATCATTTTCCCTAACCCTCTCACTTTGCACACCACCTCGACCCAAACACCCTATATCTGCCACTCTGTCATCAGACACATTCAACAAACCTTCAAAATACTCATTCCATCTCCTTCTCACATCACCACTACTTGTTATCACCTCCCCATTTACGCCCTTCACTGAAGTTCCCATTTGCTCCCTTGTCTTACGCACCCTATTTACCTCCTTCCAGAACATCTTTTTATTCTCCCTAAAATTTACTGATAGTCTCTCACCCCAACTCTCATTTGCCCTTTTTTTCACCTCTTGCACCTTTCTCTTGACCTCCTGTCTCTTTCTTTTATACTTCTCCCACTCAATTGCATTTTTTCCCTGCAAAAATCGTCCAAATGCCTCTCTCTTCTCTTTCACTAATACTCTTACTTCTTCATCCCACCACTCACTACCCTTTCTAATCTCCCACTCTTCTCATGCCACAAGCATCTTTTGCGCAATCCATCACTGATTCCCTAAATACATCCCATTCCTCCCCCACTCCCCTTACTTCCATTGTTCTCACCTTTTTCCATTCTGTACACAGTCTCTCCTGATACTTCTTCACACAGGTCTCCTTCCCAAGCTCCCTTACTCTCACCACCTTCTTCACCCCAACATTCACTCTTCTTTTCTGAAAACCCATACTAATCTTCACCTTAGCCTCCACAAGATAATGATCAGACATCCCTCCAGTTGCACCTCTCAGCACATTGACATCCAAAAGTCTCTCTTTCGCACGCCTGTCCATTAACACGTAATCCAATAACGCTCTCTGGCCATCTCTCCTACTTACATAAGTATACTTATGTATATCTCGCTTTTTAAACCAGGTATTCCCAATCATCAGTCCTTTTTCAGCACATAAATCTACAAGCTCTTCACCATTTCCATTTACAACACTGAACACCCCATGCATACCAATTATTCCCTCAACTGCCACATTACTCACCTTTGCATTCAAATCACCCATCACTATAACCCGGTCTCGTGCCTCAAAACCGCTAACACACTCATTTAGCTGCTCCCAAAACACACACATATATATATATATATATATATATATATATATATATATATATATATATATATATATATATATATATATATATATATATATATATATATATATATATATCTTTTTCTTTTTCTTTTCTTTCAAACTATTCGCCATTTCCCACCTCAGCGAGGTAGCGTTAAGAACAGAGGACTGGGCCGCTGAGGAAACATCCTCAACCGGCCTCCTTCTCTGTTCCTTCCTTTGGAAAATAAAAAAAAAAAAAATGAGAGGAGAAGATTTCCAGCCCCCCGCTCCCTTCCCTTTTAGTCGCCTTGTACGACACGCAGGGAATACGTGGGAAGTATTCTTTCTCCCCTATCCCCAGGGATACAAATATATATATATATATATATATATATATATATATATATATATATATATATATATATATATATATGTATATATATATATATATATATATATATATATATATATATATTCTTCTTTTTTCTTTCAAACTATTCGCCATTTCCCGCATCAGCGAGGTAGCGTTAAGAACAGAGGACTGAGCCTCTGAGGGACTACCCCCACCCGGCCCAATTCTCCGTTCCTTCCTTTGGAAAATTAAAAAAAAAAAACGAGAGGGGAGGATTTCCAGCCCCCCGCTCCCTCCCCTTTTAGTCGCCTTCTACGACACGCAGGGAATACGTGGGAAGTATTCTTGCTCCCCTATTCCCAGGGATATATATATATATATATATATATATATATATATATATATATATATATATATATATATATATATATATATATATATATATATGTATATATATATATATATGAGTTTGGTAAAGTGTGTGAAAGAAGAAAGTTAAGAGTAAATGTGAATAAGAGCAAAGTTATTAGGTACAGTAGGGTTGAGGGTCAAGTCAATTGGGAGGTAAGTATGAATGGAGAAAAACTGGAGGAAGTAAAGTGTTTTAGATATCTGGGAGTGGATCTGGCAGCGGATGGAACCATGGAAGTGGAAGTAAATCATAGGGTGGGGGAGGGGACGAAAATTCTGGGAGCCTTGAAGAATGTGTGGAAGTCGAGAACATTGTCTCGGAAAGCAAAAATGTGTATGTTTGAAGGAATAGTTGTTCCAACAATGTTGTATGGTTGCGAGGCGTGGGCTATGGATAGAGTTGTGCGCAGGAGGATGGATGTGCTGGAAATGAGATGTTTGAGGACAATGTGTGGTGTGAGGTGGTTTGATCTAGTAAGTAAGGTAAGGGTAAGAGAGATGTGTGGAAATAAAAAGAGCGTGGTTGAGAGAGCAGAAGAGGGTGTTTTGAAAAGGTTTGGGCACATGGAGAGAATGAGTGAGGAAAGATTGACCAAGAGGATATATGTGTCCAAGGTGGAGGGAACGAGGAGAAGTGGGAGACCAAATTTGAGGTGGAAAGATGGAGTGAAAAAGATTTTGAGTGATCGGGGCCTGAACATGCAGGAGGGTGATCGGCGGGCAAGGAATAGAGTGAATTGGATCGATGTGGTATACCGGGGTAGACGTGCTGTCAGTGGATTGAATCAGGGCATGTGAAGCGTCATTGCATGACAGCTAGAGACTGAGTGTGAACGAATGGTGCCTTTGTTGTCTTTTCTTAGCGCTACCTCGCACACATGAGGGGGGAGGGGGATGTTATTCCATGTTTGGCGAGGTAGCGATGGGAATGAATAAAGGCAGACAGTGTGAATTTTGTGCATGGGTATATATGTATGTGTCTGTGTGTTTATATATATGTGTACATTGAGATGTATAGGTATGTATATTTGCGTGTGTAGACGTGCATGTATATACATGTTTATAGGGGGTGGGTTGGGCAATTTCTTTCGTCTATTTCCTTGCGCCACCTCGCAAACGCGGGAGACAGCGACAGAGCAAAATAAATAAATATATATATACATATGTATATCTATATATATATATATATATATATATATATATATATATATATATATATATATATATATATATATATATATATATATATATATATATATGGAGTCACGCGAGGAGTGCTCATCCTCCTCGAAGGCTCAGATTGGGGTGTCTAAATGTGTGTGGATGTAACGAAGATTAGAAAAAAGGAGAGATAGGTAGTATGTTTGAGGAAAGGAATCTGGATGTTTTGGCTCTGAGTGAAACAAAGATCAAGGGTAAAGGGGAAGAGTGGTTTGAATATGTCTTGAGAGTAAAGTCAGGGGTTAGTGAGAGGACAAGAGCAAGGGAAGGAGTAGCGCTACTCCTGATTCAGGAGTTGTGAGAGTATGTGATAGAGTGTAAGAGAGAAAATTCTAGATTGATATGGGTAAATCTAAAAGTCGATGGAGAGAGATGGGTGATTATTGGTGCATATGCACTGGGCGTGAGAAGAAAGATCATGAGAGGCAAGTGTTTTGGGAGCAGCTGAATGAGTGTGTTAGTGGTTTTGATGCACAAGACCGGGTTATAGTGATGGGTGATTTGAATGCAAAGGTGAGTAATGTGGCAGTTGAGGGAATGATTGGTATACATGGAGTGTTCAGTGTTGTAAATGGAAATGGTGAAGAGCTTGTAGATTTATGTGCTGAAAAAGGACTGGTGATTGGGAATACCTGGTTTAAAAAGCGAGATATACATAAGTATACGTATGTAAGTAGGAGAGATGGCCAGAGAGCGTTATTGGATCACGTGTTAATTGATAGACGCACGAAAGAGAGACTTTTGGATGTTAATGTGCTGAGAGGTGCAACTGGAGGGATGTCTGATCATTATCTTGTGGAGGCGAAGGTGAAGATTTGTGGGGGTTTTCAGAAAAGAAGAGAGAATGTTGGGGTGAAGAGAGTGGTGAGAGTAAGTGAGCTTGGGAAGGAGACTTGTGTGAGGAAGTACCAGGAGAGACAGAAGAGTACAGAATGGAAAAAGGTTAGAACAAAGGAGGTAAGGGGAGTGGGGGAGGAATGGGATGTATTTAGGGAAGCAGTGATGGCTTGCGCAAAAGATGCTTGTGGCGTGAGAAGCGTGGGAGGTGGGTTGATTAGAAAAGGTAGTGAGTGGTGGGATGAAACAGTAAGATTATTAGTGAAAGAGAAGAGAGAGGCATTTGGACGATTTTTGCAGGGAAATATGCAAATGAGTGGGAGAGGTATAAAAGTAAGAGGCAGGAGGTCAAGAGAAAGGTGCAAGAGGTGAAAAAGAGGGCAAATGAGAGTTGGGGTGAGAGAGTATCATTGAATATTAGGGAGAATAAAAAGATGTTTTGGAAGGAGGTAAATAAAGTGCGTAAGACAAGGGAGCAAATGGAAACTTCAGTGAAAGGCGCTAATGGGGAGATGATAACATGTAGTGGTGATGTGAAAAGGAGATTGAGTGAGTATTTTGAAGGTTTGTTGAATGTGCTTGATGATAGAGTGGCAGATATAGGGTGTTTTGGTCGAGGTGGTGTACAAAGTGAGAGGGTTAGGAAAAATGATTTGGTAAATAAAGAAGAGGTAGTAAAAGCTTTACGGAAGATGAAAGCCGGCAAGGCAGCAGGTTTGGATGGTATTGCAGTGGAATTTATTAAAAAAGGGAGTGACTGTATTGTTGACTGGTTGGTAAGGTTATTTAATGTATGTATGATTCATGGTGAAGTGCCTGAGGATTGGCGGCATGCTTGCATAGTGCCATTGTACAAAGGCAAAGGGGATAAGAGTGAGTGCTCAAATTACAGAGGTATAAGTTTGTTGAGTATTGCTGGTAAATCATATGGGAGGGTATTGATTGAGAGGGTGAAGGCATGTACAGAGCATCAGATTGGGGAAGAGCAGTGTGGTTTCAGAAGTGGTAGAGGATGTGTGGATCAGGTGTTTGCTTTGAAGAATGTATGTGAGAAATACTTAGAAAAACAAATGGATTTGTATGTAGCATTTATGGATCTGGAGAAGGCATATGCTAGAGTTGATAGAGATGCTCTGTGGAAGATTTTAAGAATATATGGTGTGGGAGGCAAGTTGTTAGAAGCAGTGAAAAGTTTTTATCGAGGATGTAAGGCATGTGTACGTGTAAGAAGAGAGGAAAGTGATTGGTTCTCAGTGAATGTGAGTTTGCGGCATGGGTGTGTGATGTCTCCATGGTTGTTTAATTTGTTTATGGATGGGGTTGTTAGGGAGGTGAATGCAAGAGTTTTGGAAAGAGGGGCAAGGATGAAGTCTGTTGTGGATGAGAGAGATTGGGAGGTGAGTCAGTTGCTGTTCGCTGATGATACAGCGCTGGTGGCTGATTCATGTAAGAAACTGCAGAAGCTGGTGACTGAGTTTGGTAAAGTGTGTGAAAGAAGAAAGGTAAGAGTAAATGTGAATAAGAGTAAGGTTGAGGGTCAAGTCAATTGGGAGGTAAGTTTGAATGGAGAAAAACTGGAGGAAGTAAAGTGTTTTGAATATCTGGGAGTGGATTTGGCAGCAGATGGAACCATAGAAGCAGAGGTGAATCATAGGGTGGGGGAGGGGGCGAAAATTCTGGGAGCCTTGAAGAATGTTTGGAAGTCGAGAACATTATCTCGGAAAGCAAAAATGGGTATGTTTGAAGGAATAGTGGTTCCAACAATGTTGTATGGTTGCGAGGCGTGGGCTATGGATAGAGTTGTGCGCAGGAGGGTGGATGTGCTTTAAATGTGATGTTTGAGGACAATATGTGGTGTGAGGTGGGTTGATCGAGTAAGTAATGTAAGGGTAAGAGAGATGTGTGGCAATAAAAAGAGTGTGGTTGAGAGAGCAGAAGAGGGTGTTTTGAAATGGTTTGGTCACATGGAGAGAATGAGTGAGGAAAGATTGACCAAGAGGATATATGTGTCAGAGGTGGAGGGAACGAGGAGAAGTGGGAGACCAAATTGGAGGTGGAAAGATGGAGTGAAAAAGATTTTGAGTGATCGGGGCCTGAACATGCAGGAGGGTGAAAGGCGGGCAAGGAATAGAGTGAATTGGAACGATGTGGTATACCGGGGTTGACATGCTGTCAATGGATTGAACCAGGGCATGTGAAGCGTCTGGGGTAAACCATGGAAAGTTGTCTCAGGCCTGGATGTGGAAAAGGAACTGTGGTTTCGGTGCATTATTCCATGACAGGTAGAGACCGAGTGAGAACGAATGGGGCCTTTGGTGTCTTTTCCTAGCGCTACCTCTCACACATGAGGGGGGAGGGGGTTGTTATTCCATGTGTGGCGAGGTGGCGATGGGAACAAATAAAGGCAGACAGAATGAATTATGTACATGTCTATGTATGTATATATCTGTATGTTTATATATATGTGTACATTGAGATGTATAGGTATGTATATTTGCGTGTGTGGACGTGTATATATATATACATGTGCATGTGGGCGGGTTGGGCCACTCTTTCGTCTGTTTCCTTGCGCTACCTCGCTAACGCGGGAGACAGCGACAAAGCAAATAAAAAAAAGAATATATATATATATATATATATATATATATATATATATATATATATATATATATATATATATATATATATATATATATATCTTTTCTTTCATACTATTCGCCATTTCCCGCATTAGCGAGGTAGCGTTAAGAACAGAGGACTAGGCCTTTGAGGAAATATCCTCACCTGGCCCCCTTCTCTGTTCCTTCTTTTGGAAAATTAAAAAAAAAATGAGAGGGGAGGATTTCCAGCCCCCCGCTCCCTTCCCTTTTAGTCGCCTTCTACGACACGCAGGGAATACGTGGGAAGTATTCTTTCTCCCCTATCCACAGGGATATATATATATATATATATATATATATATATATATATATATATATATATATATATATATATATATATATATATATATATATATATATATATATTCCTATGAGTCCACGGGGAAAATGAAACACGAAAAGTTCCCAAGTGCACTTTCGTGTAATAATCACATCATTAGGGGAGACACAAGAGAGAAATATAACAGTCAGTTGATATACATCGAAGAGACGAAGCTAGGACGCCATTTGGTAAACATGTGATTGTCCAAAACATACAACGAGCGTTCATAAACTTATCATTTTACAAATCTTATCAACAATAAAGTTATCTAATTTGTATAGACCATCACTAATATTAAGATTATAATTCTTTGTGTGTTTGATAATATAAGATTCAATCATATTTCTCTTGGTAATAGAGTTAGAGTTAACAACTGAGATGGCGTTACTCCAGTCAATACAATGATCATAGTTTTTAACATGATTAAACAAGGCATTTGATTCTTTTCCCGTTCTTATACTATATCTATGTTGCTTAAGTCTAACAAAAAGATCCTTACCAGTCTGACCAACATAAAATTTATCACAGTTTCCACAAGGAACTTTATAGATGCATCCAAGAGAATTTTCTGGTGAATTCCTGATTAAGATATTCTTTATAGTATTATTTTTGCTAAAGGCAACATTTTCAATGAAGGATTTAAGTAACATGGGAAGCAAAGTGAAATCATTACTAAAAGGGAGAACTAAAAGATTCTTGGTGTCAATGGGAGGTTTGGGCTCAACTCTATAAAATGATTTCTTTGCTAACTTAAGGGATTTATCAATGAAAGATGTAGGGTACTTTAACTTAGATCTAATAGAATATATCTTCTCAAACTCATCATCAATAAACTCTGGACTGCAAATACGTAATGCCCTAAGGAACATAGATTGAAATGATGATAATTTAACTCTGTCATGTTGAGATGAATAATAATGGATATATGAGCATACATTGGTGGGTTTTCTGTATATGCTAAACTTAAACTTGTTTCCTTGTCTATGGATCGTGCCATCTAAAAATGGTAGCATACCATTATTTTTATTTTCTACAGTAAATTTGATGGAAGGTATAAAATTGTTAAATAAGGGGAGAAATATTTGTAAATTTTCATTTGTTGGCCAAACACAAAGAACATCATCTACATACCTAAACCAAATTGCATTAGAAGGTAAGATATCCTTTAGTAATTTTGTTTCAAAAAATTTCATATAAAGATTACTTAGTACAGGTGAAAGATGGTTACCCATTGCCATACCAAATTTTTGATCATAATAATCTCCATTAAGTTGAAATACAGTCTTTTATACACAATTTTATCATTTCAATGAAATTAGACTTCGAAACAGGTAAATGAATATCATCCGAGACATCAAATAAATATTCTAAAAGATCATCAACTGGAACTTTAGTGAAAAGTGAGGAAACATCAAAGCTAACTAGTTTGAAATCAAAATTAATATTGATATTGTTTAGCTTGTTGACTAAATCTACATTGTTCATGATATTAGAATTTGATACCTTACCCACTAAAGGGCTTAATGAAGAAACTAACCATTTTGACAATTTATATGTGATGGAGCCTACTGAACTCACTATAGGTCTTGCTGGAAAATTCTGTTTATGTGTTTTCATAAGTCCATACATATATGGCAATGAAGAGGACAAAGATGACAGATTTTTGATAAGAGAAATGTTACCTTTCAACAACAACTTCATTTCTTTATTGAAGTGAGAATTAACTGCTTCTAAGGGATTTTTACTAAGTTTAGAATATGTTGTGTTATCATTTAGAAGATCATTCATTTTAGATAAATAGTTACTTTTGTCTATAATCACAACAGTGTTAGCCTTATCTGCTTTAGTAATATGTATATCCTTGTGTTTTTTTAAGGTGTTAATAGCTCTTATGAATCTTTTAGGGCAATTAGGTTCCACTGGTTCTGACAAACTGACATACACTAAACCCTTACAAATATTAATATCATCATTACTTAAATTACTGTATTTTTGTAAATTACAAAAAGACTTTGTGACATCAACACAGCTGGCTTCTCTGTTAGAGCACACAAAACTTAAACCATAGCCTAATGCACACAAGGAATCTTTATCTAGTTGTTTATTAGACATGTTTACCACAAAAGATTGGACTGTGTTCTTGGCTCCAGTCATTGTTTTCAATAAGATGGGACATCTTACGATTTAGTGACACTTGTAGCCTATTGCGTTCTTTCCTTAATTCATCATAGCAGTAGTCCAACATCCGGTTCTTCCAGTGTGTCGGTATTGCCATTTGAAAGGCACGTTTCTTCTCTCTTGAAATGCGAAAAGCCTCCTCCATTTCAAGTTTCTTTAATTCAATATTTTTCTTTAAAATAATATTTTGAAATTGGTCAAATGGTCGACCAGACAGCTGCAACAAACGTTGAGGTAAGACAGATCTTGGCATCACTTGTTCATCAAGGAATTTCCTAAGGAATTGATATCGTAACTTCAAATGGTGAGCCTTGATTAGCGATTTGGAGAAAGCAGTAACGAAATGAGAAAGTCTAGGACAGCTTGTAGAGAAGTAATAAAAGAGATGTGTGGAATCCACGTTGGAAAGGATCACAAACTGTGATAAATTTTAAGTATTCAAACTTGCTCCCTTCATGAATTCCCGACACCACCCCGGAGAGAGAGAGAGAGAGAGAGAGAGAGAGAGAGAGAGAGAGAGAGAGAGAGAGAGAGAGAGAGAGAGAGAATATCAACGTGAGAAAGATAGAAAGTGCTCATTAGCTATGAGAGAGAGAGAGAGAGTATGAACGTGTACAAGACAGATCATTAAGTGCTCGTTAGCTATTGTGCAGGTTATCTCATTTGAACTTAAATTTGTGTATTCCTTTCCTTCGTGGAGAAAGTAAGTACTGAATGATGATAATACCTGTCTCTAGACAGCCTGTACTCTATATGCCAACAAAAATCTGACTGGAAAATGACTGGAAGAAACGCCTTTCTTGGGGGAATTAAGTGTGCATGGAATTGTTACAATAGAGAAAACATAAAACGTATCATAAAAATTTTTTATGAGAGAGAGAGAGAGAGAGAGAGAGAGAGAGAGAGAGAGAGAGAGAGAGAGAGAGAGAGAGAGAGAGAGAGAGAGAGAGAGAGAGAGAGAGAGAGAGAGAATATGAACGTGAGAAAGATAAGAAAGTGCGCGTTAGCTAACGTGTATGTTACATCCTTTGAAATTAAATTTGTGTATTCCTTTACTTTTTGGAAAAAGTAAATACTGTAGAGAGAGAGAGAGAGAGAGAGAGAGAGAGAGAGAGAGAGAGTATCAACGTGAGAAACATGAGAAACTTCTCATTAGCTATGAGAGAGAGAGAGAGAGAGAGAGAGAGAGAGAGAGAGAGAGAGAGAGAGAGAGAGAGAGAGAGAGAGAGAGAGAGAATATCAACGTGAGAAAGATGAGAAACTTCTCATTAGCTATAAGAGAGAGAGAGAGAGAGAGAGAGAGAGAGAGAGAGAGAGAGAGAGAGAGAGAGAGAGAGAGAGAGAGAGAGAGTATCAACGTGAGAAAGATGAGAAACTTCTCATTAGCTATGAGAGAGAGATAGAGAGAGAGAGAGAGAGAGAGAGAGAGAGAGAGAGAGAGAGAGAGAGAGAGAGAGAGAGAGAGAGAGAGAGAGAGAGAGAGAGTATGAACGTGTACAAGACAGATCATTAAGTGCTCGTTACCTATGGTGCAGGTTATCTCATTTGAACTTAAATTTGTGTATTCCTTTCCTTCGTGGAGAAAGTAAGTACTGAATGATGATAATACCTGTCTCTAGACAGCCTGTACTCTATATGCCAACAAAAATCTGACTGGAAAATGACTGGAAGAAACGCCTTTCTTGGGGGAATTAAGTGTGCATGGAATTGTTACAATAGAGAAAACATAAAACGTATCATGAAAATTTTTTTATGAGAGAGAAAGAGAGACAGAGAGAGAGAGAGAGAGAGAGAGAGAGAGAGAGAGAGAGAGAGAGAGAGAGAGAGAGAGAGAGAGAGAGAGAGAGAGAGAGAGAGAGAGAGAGAGAATATGAACGTGAGAAAGATAAGAAAGTGCGCGTTAGCTAACGTGTAGGTTACATCCTTTGAAATTAAATTTGTGTATTCCCTTACTTTTTGGAGAAAGTAAATGCTGTATGATGATAATGAGTCTCTAGACAGCCTTTACTCTCTATGACAACAAGAATCGGAAGGAAAAATGAACGGAAGAAATACCTTATGTTGGTGAATTAAGCCTACATGTAATTCATTACAATAGAGAAAACAAAAATCGTACCATAACAATTATTTTCATAAAGAGAGAGAGAGAGAGAGAGAGAGAGAGAGAGAGAGAGAGAGAGAGAGAGAGAGAGAGAGAGAGAGAGAGAGAGAGAGAGAGAGAGAATATCAACGTGAGAAAGATGAGAAAGTGCTCATTAGCTATAAGAGAGAGAGAGAGAGAGAGAGAGAGAGAGAGAGAGAGAGAGAGAGAGAGAGAGAGAGAGAGAGAGAGAGAGAGAGAGAGAGAATATGAACGTGAGAAATATAAGAAAGTGCGCGTTAGCTAACGTGTAGGTTACATCCTTTAAGATTAAATTTGTGTATTCCTTTACTTTTTGGAAAAGTAAATACTGTATGATGATAATGAGTCTCTAGACAGCCTTTACTCTCTATGACAACAAGAATCGGAAGGAAAAATGAACGGAAGAAATACCTTATGTTGGTGAATTAAGCCTACATGAAATTTATTACAATATGAAAACAAAAATCGTACCACAACAATTATTTTCATAAAGAGAGAAAGAGAGAGAGAGAGAGAGAGAGAGAGAGAGAGAGAGAGAGAGAGAGAGAGAGAGAGAGAGAGAGAGAGAGAGAGAGAGAGAGAGAGAATATCAAAGAGAGAAAGATGAGAAAGAGCTCATTAGCTATAAGAGAGAGAGAGAGAGAGAGATGAGATCGAGAGAGAGACGAGAGAGATGAGAGAGAGAGACGAGAGGGAGAGAGAGAGAGAGAGAGAGAGAGAATATCAACGTGAGAAAAATGAGAAAGTGCTCATAAGCTATGAGAGAGAGAGAGAGAGAGAGAGAGAGAGAGAGAGAGAGAGAGAAGAGAGAGAGAGAGAGAGAGAGAGAGAGAGAGAGAGAGAGAGAGAGAGAGAGAGAGAGAATATGAACGTGAGAAAGATAAGAAAGTGCGCCTTAGCTAACGTGTATGTTACATCCTTTGAAATTAAATTTGTGTATTCCTTTACTTTTTGGAAAAAGTAAATACTGTATGATGATAATGAGTCTCTAGACAGCCTTTACTCTCTATGACAACAAGAATCGGAAGGAAAAATGAACGGAAGAAATACCTTATGTTGGTGAATTAAGCCTACATGAAATTCATTACAATAAAGAAAACAAAAATCGTACCACAACAATTATTTTCATAAAGAGAGAGAGAGAGAGAGAGAGAGAGAGAGAGAGAGAGAGAGAGAGAGAGAGAGAGAGAGAGAGAGAGAGAGAGAGAGAGAGAGAGAGAGAGAGAGAGAATATCAACGTGAGAAAGATGAGAGAGTGCTCATTAGCTATGAGAGAGAGAGAGAGAGAGAGAGAGAGAGAGAGAGAGAGAGAGAGAGAGAGAGAGGAGAGAGAGAGAAGAGAGAGAGAGAGAGAGAGAGAGAGAAGAGAGAGAGAGAGAGAGAGAGAGAGAGAGAGAGAGAGAGAGAGAGAGAGAATATCAACGTGAGAAAAATGAGAAAGTGCTCATAAGCTATGAGAGAGAGAGAGAGAGAGAGAGAGAGAGAGAGAGAGAGAGAGAGAGAGAGAGAGAGAGAGAGAGAGAGAGAGAGAGAGAGAGAGAGAGAGAGAGAGAGAGAGAATATGAACGTGAGAAAGATAAGAAAGTGCGCGTTAGCTAACGTGTAGGTTACATCCTTTGAAATTAAATTTGTGTATTCCTTTACTTTTTGGAAAAAGTAAATACTGTATGATGATAATGAGTCTCTAGACAGCCTTTACTCTCTATGACAACAAGAATCGGAAGGAAAAATGAACGGAAGAAATACCTTATGTTGGTGAATTAAGCCTACATGAAATTCATTATAATAGAAAAAAAAAATCGTACCATAACAATTATTTTCATAGAGAGGAGAGAGAGAGAGAGAGGAGAGGAGAGAGAGAGAGAGAGAGGAGAGAGAGAGAGAGGAGAAGAGAGAGAGAGAGAGAGAGAGAGAGAGGAGAGAGAGAGAGAGAGAGGAGAGAGATATCAACGTGAGGAAGATGAATAGTGTCAGTTAGCTATGAGAGAGAGAGAGAGAGAGAGTATGAGAGAGAAGAAGGAGAGAAGAGAGAGAGAGAGATGAGATGAGAGGAGAGAGGGATGGAGATGAGATGAGAAGAGAGAGAAGAGAGAAGGAGGAGAGGAGAGAGAGATGAGAGAGAGAGAGAGGAGAGAGAGAGAAGAGTGAGTAGGAGGAGATTTGAGAGAGGATCTTTGAGAGATGAGAGAGAGAGAGTAGAGAGATTGAGAAGAGAGAAGGAAGAGAGATGAAGACTTGTTGTAAAGCCAGAATTCATTAAGGACATCGTATAGCTATGAGGAGAGACAGAGAATGAGAATGTGTATAGAAGAGAGAGAGAGAGAGAGGGAGAGAGAGAGAGAGAGAGAGAGATAATGAGAAAGAAGAGAGGAGAGGAGAGAGGGAGAGAGAGGAGAGAGAGAGAGAGGAGAGAGAGAGAGAGAGAGAGGAGAGAGAGTAGAAGATATCCGTGAAAATGAAGTGATCTTGAGAAGAGAGAGAGGAGAGAGAGGAGGAAAGAGAAATTGGGGAGAGAAAGAGAAAAAGACAAAAAATTCAGGAGAAAAGAGAAGAAAGTGAGAGGAGAGAGGAGAGATGAGAGAGGGGAGGGAGGAGAGAGAGAGAGAGAGAGAGAGAGAGAGAGAGAGAGAGAGAGGAATATGAAGTGGAAAGAGAATGGCTTAGTATGTAGTTACTCCTTTGAATTAAATTGTTATTCCTTTTTGGAAAGTAAATTGATGATGTAATGTTTAGACGCCTTACTTTGACAACAAGATGAAGGAAAAATAGGAAGAAATCTTTTGGGATTAAGCTCATGAATTTAAATAGAGAAAAAAAGTACCAAATTTTTAGAGAGAGAGAAGAGGAGAAGGAGAGAGAGAGAGAGAGAGAGAGGAGGAGAGAGAGAGAGAGAGAGAGAGAGAGAGAGAGAGAAAGAGGAGAGAGAGGAGAGAGAGAGAGAGAGAGAGAGAGAGAGAGAGAGAAAAATGAAGAGAGAAGAAGAGAGAGAGAGAGGAGAGAGAGGAGAGAGGAAGAGAGAGGGAGGAGAGAGAGAGGGAGAGAGAGAGAGAGGAGAGGAGGAGAGGAGAGAGAGAGAGAGAGGAATGAGAAGAAGAAAGGTTAGATGGTATTCATTTGTATTTTTCTTTTTGGAAAGAAAGATGGAAGAGAGACTTGAAAGTGGAAAAGGAAGAATGGAAGAAAAATAAAAAATCAATATAGAGAGAAGAGAGAGAGAGAGAGAAGAGGAGAGAGAGGAGGAGAGAGGAGAG
>NC_092288.1:20827719-20846847 GCF_036320965.1 Panulirus ornatus | reverse complement strand
AGTCACCCCCTTTTTCAATAAATTCCATTGCAATACCATCCAAACCTGCTGCCTTGCCGGCTTTCATCTTCCGTAAAGCTTTTACTACCTCTTCTCTGTTTAACAAATCATTTTCCCCAACCCTCTCACTTTGCACATCACTTCGACTAAAACACCCTATATCTGCCACTGTATTATTAAACACAGTCAACAAACCTTCAAAATACTCACTCCATCTCCTTCTCACATTATCACTACTTGTTATCACCTCCCCATTAGCCCCCTTCACTGAAGTTCGCATTTGCTCCCTTGTCTTACGCACTTTATTTACCTCCTTCCAAAATATCTTTTTATTCTCCCTAAAATCTAATGATACTCTCTCACCCCAACTCTTATTTGCCTTCTTTTTCACCACTTGCACCTTTCTCTTGACCTCCTGTCTCTTTCTTTTATACATCTCGAAGTCATTTGCATTTTTCGATGCAAAAATCGTCCAAATGCCTCACTCTTCTCTTTCACTAACAATCTTACTTCTTCATCCCACCACTCACAACCTTTTCTAATCAACGCACCTCCCACGCTTCTCTCGCCACAAGCATCTTTTGCGCAAGCCATCACTGATTCCCGAAAAACATCCCATTCCTACCCCACTCCCCTTACCTCCTTTGTTCTCACCTTTATCCATTCTGTACTCAGTCTCTACTGGTACTTCTTCATACAAGTCTGCTTCCCAAGATCACTCACTCTCACTACTCTTTTCAACCCAATATTCTCTCTTCTTTTCTGAAAACCCCCACAAATCTTCACCTTCGCCTCCACAAGATAATGATCAGACATCCCTCCAGTTGCACCTCTCAGCACATTAACATCCAAAAGCCTCTCTTTCGCGAGCCTATCAGTTAACAAGGACTCCAATAATGCTCTCTTGCCATCTCTCCTACTTACATACGTATACTTATGTATATTTCCCTTTTTAAACCAGGTATTCCCAATCACCAGTCCTTTTCCAGGACATAAATCTTCAAGTTCTTCACCATTTTCATTTACAAGACTGAACACCCCATGTACACCAATTATTCCTTCAACTGCCACATTAGTCACCTTTGCATTCAAATCACCCATCACTATAGCCTGGTCTCGTGCACCATAACCACTAACACACTCATTCAGCTGCTCCCAAAACTCTTGTCTCTCATGATCTTTCTTCTCATGCCCAGGTGGTTATGCACCAATAATCACCCATCGCTCTCCAACAACTTTCAGTTTTACCCATATAAGTCTAGAATTTACTTTCTTACACTCTATCACATACTCCCACCACTCCTGTTTCAGGAATAGTGCTACTCATTCCCTTGCTCTTGTCCTCTCACTGACCCCTGACTTTAATCCCAAGACATTGCCAAACCACTCTTCCCCTTTACCTTTGAGCTTTGTTTCACTCAGAGCCAAAAAATCCTGGTTTCTTTCCCCAAACACACTACCTATCTCTCCTTTTTTCTCATCCTGGTTACATCCACAAACATTCACACACCCCAATCTGAGCCTTCGAGGAGGATGAGCACTTCCCGCGTGACTCATTCTTCTGTTTCCCATTTGAGAAAGTTAAAATACAACGAGGGGAGGGTTTCTAGCCCCCGTTCCCGTCCACTTTAGTCGCCTTCTACGACACGTGAGGAATGCGTGGGAAGCATTCGTTCTCCCCTATCCCAGGGATATATATATATATACATATATATATATATATATATATATATATATATATATATATATATATATATATATATATATATATATATATATATATATATATATATATATCCCTGGGGATAGGGGATTAAGAATACTTCCCACGTATTCCCTGCGTGTCGTAGAAGGCGACTAAAAGGGGAGGGAGCGGGGGGCTGGAAATCCTCCCCTCTCGTTTTTTTTTTTTTTTTTTTTTTTTTTTTTTCCAAAAGAAGGAACAGAGAATTGGGCCAGGTGAGGGTATTCCCTCAAAGGCCCAGTCCTCTGTTCTTAATGCTACCTCGCTAACGCGGGAAATGGCGAATAGTTTAAAAGAAAGAAAATATATATATATATATATATATATATATATATATATATATATATATATATATATATATATATGTATATATATATATATATATATATATATATGTATATATATACATATATATATATATATATATATATATATATATATATATATATATATATATATATATATATATATATATATATATATATATATATATATATATATATATATATATGTATATATATACATATATATATATATATATATATATATATATATATATATATATATATATATATATATATATATACATATATATATATATATATATATATATATATATATATATATATATATATATATATATGTATATATATATATATATATATATATATGTATATATACATATCCCTGGAGATGGGGGAGAAAGAATACTTCTCACGCATTCCTCACGTGTCGTAGAAGGCGACTAAAAGGGACAGGAGCGGGGGGCCAGAACCCTCCCCTCCTTGTATTTTAACTTTCTAAAAGGGGAAACAGAAGAGGGAGTCACGCGAGGAGTGCTCATCGTCCTCGAAGGCTCAGATTGGGGTGTCTAAATGTGTGTGGATGTAACCAATATTAGAAAAAAGGAGAGATAGTTAGAATGTTTGAGGAAAGGAACCTGGATGTTTTGGCTCTGAGTGAAACGAAGCTCAAGGGTAAAGGGGAGGAGTGGTTTGGGAATGTCTTGGGAGTAAAGTCAGGGGTTAGTGAGAGGACAAGAGCAAGGGAAGGAGTAGCACTACTCCTGAATCAGGAGTTGTGGAAGTATGTGATAGAGTGTAAGAAAGTAAATTCTAGACTTATATGGGTAAAACTGAAAGTTAATGGAGAGAGATGGGTCATTATTGGTGCATATGCACCTGGGCATGAGAAGAAAGATCATGAGAGGCAAGTGTTTTGGGAGCAGCTGAATGAGTGTGTTAGTGGTTTTGATGCACAAGACCGGGTTATAGTGATGGGTGATTTGAATGCAAAGGTGAGTAATGTGGCAGTTGAGGGAATAATTGGTATACATGGAGTGTTCAGTGTTGTAAATGCAAATAGCGAAGAGCTTGTAGATTTATGTGCTGAAAAAGGACTGGTGATTGGGAATACCTGGTTTAAAAAGCGAGATATACATAAGTATACATATGTAAGTAGGAGAGATGGCCAGAGAACGTTATTGGATTACGTGTTAATTGATAGACGCACGAAAGAGAGACTTTTGGATGTTAATGTGCTGAGAGGTGCAACTGGAGGGATGTCTGATCATTATCTTGTGGAGGCGAAGGTGAAGATTTGTGGGGGTTTTCAGAAAAGAAGAGAGAATGTTGGGGTGAAGAGAGTGGTGAGAGTAAGTGAGCTTGGGAAGGAGACTTGTGTGAGGAGGTACCAGGAGAGACTGAGTGCAGAATGGAAAAAGGTGAGAACAAAGGAGGTAAGGGGAGTGGGGGAGGAATGGGATGTATTTAGGGAAGTAGTGATGACTTGCTCAAAGGATGTTTGTGGCATGAGAGGCGTGGGAGGTGGGTTGATTAGAAAAGGTTGTGAGTGGTGGGATGAAGAAGTAAGATTATTAGTGAAAGAGAAGAGAGACGCATTTGGACGATTTTTGCAGGGAAAAAATGCAAATGAGTGGGAGAGGCATAAAATAAAGAGGCAGGAGGTCACGAGAAAGGTGGAAGAGGTGAAAAAGAGGGCAAATGAGAGTTGGGGTGAGAGAGTATCATTAAATTTCAGGGAGAATAAAAAGATGCTTTGGAAGGTGGTAGATAAAGTGCGTAAGACAAGGGAGCAAATGGGAACTTCAGTGAAGGGGGCTAATGGGGAGGTGATAACAAGTAGTGGCGATTTGAGATTGAGATGGAGTGAGTATTTTGAAGGTTTGTTGAATGAGTTTGATGATAGAGTAGCAGATATAGGGTGTTTTTGTCGAGGTGGTGTGCAAAGTGAGAGGGTTAGGGAAAATGATTTGTTAAACAGAGAAGAGGTAGTAAAAGCTTTACGGAAGATGAAAGCCGGCAAGGCAACAAGTTTGGATGGTATTGTAGTGGAATCTATTTAAAAAGGGGGTAACTGTATTGTTGACTGGTTGGTAAGGTATGTATGATTCATGGTGAGGTGCCTGAGGATTGGCGGAATGCTTGCATAGTGCCATTGTACAAAGGCAAAGGGATAAGTTTGAGTGCTCAAATTACAGAGGTATAAGTTTGTAGAGTATTCCTGGTAAATTATATGGGAGGGTATTGATTGTAGTGAACATGATACATGGCGTCCACACTGAAACTAGTCATAGGGATGAAAAAAAGCACGGGAGGATGAATTTGTTTGAAGATTATGGTGATATCCTGTTTCATGGTGTGAAAGGTGGACCAAGAAGAGACAAAGACAGGAAACAGCTTTAGGGATTTATAGAAGAGTAAGAATATCCAAGTATGAAAGTCTTGATAAAACTGTACAACAGAGTTGCCATTTTTTTATTACTTGTAGCATGAATGTTCGCTCACTGCCTGTTGCGGACCTAAATACTCAAGCGGATGTTGTTGGTATGGGAACCTTGAAAGATGAGAGTCATCGCTTTATATTGCATTAACTTGAATACCTAACTAAATGTCATATCAACCGAATTACCAAAATTAGATTCCTTGGTTATAAGCAGTCTACACTTGTCGCTTTATCACACATGTCAACAGAGCTTAATATAAGCTTCTTATTGGACAATAAACCTGTGTCACTTACGTTGCCTTCGTTATGTGACAATTTATGAAAAATAGATATAGGTAACGGAAATCAACTTGAAATGATATCCTGTACTTTAGCAGGACTAAAAGATTTACGCCACTTCAGTCACTTATCATGCTAGTATAATCTAGATATCATAATCAAACTTCTAATGCATTTCTCTAAAAGTGTATGGTGTGGTTGCAAAATAGAATTTGATCGTCTTTGCTGCAAATGATAAGCTCTCTGTTACAATAAAGTCCTAACGGTAAAGTTGAGTGCCATACTTTTAACCTGGTGATATAGAAGAGCAAGAATATCTAAGTATGAATGTTTGATAGATCTTAACAACAGAGTTGCCGTTTTTTGAATACGTGTGGTATAAGTGCTTTAACAGAGTTCCTTCTGTTAAGTTGTATGGCCTTTTTGCCCTCAATTGCCTCCCAAAGCGGGTATGTTCTTTTTGCCCTCAACTTCATTCCAAAACAGGTATGTCCTTTTTGCCCTCAACTGCCTCCCGAAAAGGGTATGTCCTTTTTGCTCTCAATTTCTTGAATAACCCGGAAAGTGGGCACAGAAGTTTACATTTTCCAATTCTTCTTATACCAGGGTTCCTTCAGCTCTTTGTGAGTGTGGATTCATTGTGAATTTGTTGACATTCGTCCCGGTCAAACCTGTTCAGTCGTGCCACCCACTGCCTCTGAGAGCTACCAGCCCCCTCATCACGGGAATGTCGGGTCACGAAGAACTCAAGTGCTTCAATGTTTGGGATCGTATCGGTTCAGAATAGGCTAAGGAGACGTGTTTGTAAAGACTAACACCAGATTTTAAAAACGCAGCCGAATGTTTGAAATCATACTAAGGGGAAGTATTCTATGAATTCCTTTTTTCGTTACTTATTTATGCATCATTTATATTTGTATTATGTATTGTTAAGAGCAATAGAGCTTCAAGTGAGGAAAATGGTAGTCATATCCATTCAGTCAGGGCTTACGAATGAAGAGAAAATCTTATATAACTGAAACAACTAATCCCGAACTAATCTGATAAACTAGATCATCGTGCACTTATCAACAACTTGGAATTCGCAATTCAGTTATATGTTGTCTTACTCCACGGCAATGCACCGATACGAGGTGTAAGCATCGCTCAGATCTTAAAGTATTGTTTGTCGCCACACAGTAGCCTAGCAGGGAAAAATACTGACAACTTGGATATCACCACGACAAAATAGCACTGAGACGACAAATGCTGTCGCAGATGAACTATAGAGAATTACCAACGGAAATTACGCTTAACCATAGGATTTCAGTAGAGCGTATATTTGAGGTCAAGATGACAAGAAGACAGCACTTTAGAAGAGTGGTAAAAGTCAGGGAAGGTCATGAGTAAACCTCTCTATTGGAGACTAGATAATCAAGCTTTTAACAACAGTGTTCCTGCAAGATTGGCCAAGAGATGACTGCATGAGCAAGCGATTTATCATAGGACTTCAGATATCAAACAAAAATAAGATCGGGAGCATCGTGAAGCTCAGAATTAGTTTATAAGACACTTTGTCGACAGGTATTGACTTCTGAAGTATCTGTAATGACTGAAGAGGAAGCACTGCTTCTCTTATTAGACATACTCTAGGGTGGGGGATGATGCAAAGTTAGCAAGAAAAACATGTACGAAGAGGTTAGAGGAGGTCCTTTTCCTTATAATGCCTTAATCCGGACACATTTTCACCGTGCAGCACTCACTGTGTATGTACTGAAGGTTTACATCACAGCAGTATTTGGAAACGTGTTATGTTATGCTTCCCTTAATGCCAGCTCATACCATTTTATACTGCGAGAGAAGTATTTTCGTCAATAAACAATGCAATACACGGTGGTTCATTAGGGTACAGTAGGGTTGAGGGACAAGTCAATTGGGAGGTAAGTTTGAATGGAGAAAAACTGGAGGAAGTGAAGTGTCTTAGATATCTGGGAGTGGATTTGGCAACGGATGGAACCATGAAAGCGGAAGTGAATCATAGGGTGGGGGAGGGGGCGAAAGTGCTGGGAGCGTTGAAGAATGTGTGGAAGTCGAGAACATTATCTTCGAAAGCAAAAAATGGGTAAATTTGAAGGAATAGTGGTTCCAACAATGTTATATGGTTCCGAGGCGTGGGCTATAGATAGAGTTGTGCGGAGGAGGAAGGATGTGCTGGAAGTGAGATGTTTGAGACAATATGTGGTGTGAAGTGGTTTCATCGAGTAAGTAATAATATATATATATATATATATATATATATATATATATATATATATATATATATATATATATATATATATATATATATATATATATATATATATATATATATATACATATATATATTTTTTTTTTCTTTTTTTTTTTTTTTTTTATACTTTGTCGCTGTCTCCCGCGTTTGCGAGGTAGCGCAAGGAAACAGACGAAAGAAATGGCCCAACCCCCCCCCCATACACATGTACATACACACGTCCACACACGCAAATATACATACCTACACAGCTTTCCATGGTTTACCCCAGACGCTTCACATGCCCTGATTCACTCCACTGACAGCACGTCAACCCCTGTATACCACATCGCTCCAATTCACTCTATTCCTTGCCCTCCTTTCACCCTTCTGCATGTTCAGGCCCCGATCACACAAAATCTTTTTCACTCCATCTTTCCACCTCCAATTTGGTCTCCCTCTTCTCCTCGTTCCCTCCACCTCCGACACATATATCCTCTTGGTCAATCTTTCCTCACTCATTCTCTCCATGTGCCCAAACCACTTCAAAACACCCTCTTCTGCTCTCTCAACCACGCTCTTTTTATTTCCACACATCTCTCTTACCCTTACGTTACTCACTCGATCAAACCACCTCACACCACACATTGTCCTCAAACATCTCATTTCCAGCACATCCATCCTCCTGCGCACAACTCTATCCATAGCCCACGCCTCGCAACCATACAACATTGTTGGAACCACTATTCCTTCAAACATACCCATTTTTGCTTTCCGAGATAATGTTCTCGACTTCCACACATTCTTCAAGGCCACCAGAATTTTCGCCCCCTCCCCCACCCTATGATCCACTTCCGCTTCCATGGTTCCATCCGCTGCCAGATCCACTCCCAGATAAAACACTTCACTTCCTCCAGCTTTTCTCCATTCAAACTCACCTCCCAATTGACTTGACCCTCAACCCTACTGTACCTAATAACCTTGCTCTTATTCACATTCACTCTTAACTTTCTTCTTCCACACACTTTACCAAACTCAGTCACCAGCTTCTGCAGTTTCTCACATGAATCAGCCACCAGCGCTGTATCATCAGCGAACAACAACTGACTCACTTCCCAAGCTCTCTCATCCCCAACAGACTTCATACTTGCCCCTCTTTCCAAAACTCTTGCATTTACCTCCCTAACAACCCCATCCATAAACAAATTAAACAACCATGGAGACATCACACACCCCTGCCGCAAACCTACATTCACTGAGAACCAATCACTTTCCTCTCTTCCTACACGTACACATGCCTTACATCCTCGATAAAAACTTTTCACTGCTTCTAACAACTTTCCTCCCACACCATATATTCTTAATACCTTCCACAGTGCATCTCTATCAACTCTATCATATGCCTTCTCCAGATCCATAAATGCTACATACAAATCCATTTGCTTTTCTAAGTATTTCTCACATACATTCTTCAAAGCAAACACCTGATCCACACATCCTCTACCACTTCTGAAACCACAGTGCTCTTCCCCAATCTGATGCTCTGTACATGCCTTCACCCTCTCAATCAATACCCTCCCATATAATTTACCAGGAATACTCAACAAACTTATACCTCTGTAATTTGAGCACTCACTCTTATCCCCTTTGCCTTTGTACAATGGCACTATGCACGCATTCCGCCAATCCTCAGGCACCTCACCATGAGTCATACATACATTAAATAACCTTACCAACCAGTCAACAATACAGTCACCCCCTTTTTTAATAAATTCCACTGCAATACCATCCAAGCCTGCTGCCTTGCCGGCTTTCATCTTCCGCAAAGATTTCACTACCTCTTCTCTGTTTACCAAATCATTTTCCCTAACTCTCTCACTTTGCACACCACCTCGACCAAAACACCCTATATCTGCCACTCTATCAATTTTTCTTTGTCGCTGTCTCCCGCGTTTGCGAGGTAGCGCAAGGAAACAGACGAAAGAAATGGCCCAACCCACCCCCATACACATGTATATACATACGTCCACACACGCAAATATACATACCTACACAGCTTTCCATGGTTTACCCCAGACGCTTCACATGCCTTGATTCAATCCACTGACAACACGTCAACCCCGGTATACCACATCGCTCCAATTCACTCTATTCCTTGCCCTCCTTTCACCCTCCTGCATGTTCAGGCCCTGATCACACAAAATCTTTTTCACTCCATCTTTCTACCTCCAATTTGGTCTCCCTCTTCTCCTCGTTCCCTTCACCTCCGACACATATATTCTCTTGGTCAATCTTTCCTCACTCATTCTCTCCATGTGCCCAAACCATTTCAAAACACCCTCTTCTGCTCTCTCAACCACTCTTTTTTTATTTCCACACATCGTTCTTACCCTTACGTTACTTACTCGATCAAACCACCTCACACCACACATTGTCCTCAAATATCTCATTTCCAGGACATCCATCCTCCTGCGCACAACTCTATCCATAGCCCACGCCTCGCAACCATACAACATTGTTGGAACCACTATTCCTTTAAACATACCCATTTTTGCTTTCCAAGATAATGTTCTCGACTTCCACACATTCTTCAAGGCTCCCAGAATTTTCGCCCCCTCCCCCACCCTATGATCCACTTCCGCTTCCATGGTTCCATCCGCTGCCAGATCCACTCCCAGATATCTAAAACACTTCACTTCCTCCAGTTTCTCTCCATTCAAACTCACCTCCCAATTGACTCGTCCCTCAACCCTACTGTGCCTAATTACCTTGCTCTTATTCACGTTTACTCTTAACTTTCTTCCTTCACACACTTTACCAAACTCATTCACCAGCTTCTGCAGTTTCTCACATGAATCAGCCACCAGCGCTGTATCATCAGCGAACAACAACTGACTCACTTCCCAAGCTCTCTCATCCCCAACAGACTTCATACTTGCCCCTCTTTCCAAAACTCTTGCATTCACCTCCCTAACAACCCCATCCATAAACAAATTAAACAACCATGGAGACGTCACACACTCCTGCCGCAAACCTACATTCATATATATATATATAATGTTGGAAAAGATCACAATTTTGCTCGTTATCAAGATATTCCTATGAGTCTATGGGAAAAAATGGAACAAGATAAGTTCCCAAGTGCGCTTTCGTGTAATAATCACATCATCAGGGGAGACACAAGAGAGAAATATAAGTCATTTGATATACATCGAAGATACAAAGCTAGCACGCCATTTGGTAAACATGTGACTGTCCAAAACATACAACGAGCGTTCATAAACTTATCATTTTACAAATTTTATCAACAATAAAGTTATCTTATTTGTATAGACCATCACTAATATTAAGATTATAATTCTTTGTGTATTCAATAATAGAAGATTCAATGATATTTCTCTTTGTAATAGACTTAGAGCTAATAATTGAGATGGCGTTACTCCAGTCAATACAATGATCATAGTTTTTAACATGATTAAACAAGGCATTTGATTCTTGTCCCGTTCTTATAATATATTTATGTTGTTTAAGTCTAACAGAGAGATCCTTACCAGTCTGACCAACTTAAAGTTTATCACAATTTCCACAAGGCACTTCATAGATGCATCCAAGAGAATTTTCTGGTGAATTCTTGATTAAGATATTCTTTATTGTAGTATTGTTGATAAAGGCAACATTTACATTAAAGGATTTAAGCAACATGGGAAGCAAAGTGAAATTATCATTGAAAGGGAGAACTAAAAGATTCTTGGTGTCAATGGGCGGTTTCGGTTCAACTCTATAAAATGATTTCTTTGCTAACTTAAGGGATTTATCAATGAAAGATCTAGGGTACTTTAATTTAGAGTCAATAGAATATATATATATATATATATATATATATATATATATATATATATATATATATATATATATATATATATATATATTTTTTTTTTTTTTTTTTTTTGCTTTGTCGCTGTCTCCCGCGTTTGCGAGGTAGCGCAAGGAAACAGACGAAAGAAATGGCCCAACCCACCCCCATACACATGTATATACATACGTCCACACACGCAAATATACATACCTACACAGCTTTCCATGGTTTACCCCAGACGCCTCACATGCCTTGATTCAATCCACTGACAGCACGTCAACCCCGGTATAACACATCGCTCCAATTCACTCTATTCCTTGCCCTCCTTTCACACTCCTGCATGTTCAGGCCCCGATCACACAAAATCTTTTTCACTCCATCTTTCCACCTCCAATTTGGTCTCCCTCTTCTCCTCGTTCCCTCCACCTCCGACACTTATATTCTCTTGGTCAATCTTTCCTCACTCATTCTCTCCATGTGCCCGAACCATTTCAAAACACCCTCTTCTGCTCTCTCAACCACGCTCTTTTTATTTCCACACATCGCTCTTACCCTTACGTTACTTACTCGATCAAACCACCTCACACCACACATTGTCCTCAAATATCTCATTTCCAGCACATCCATCCTCCTGCGCACAACTCTATCCATAGCCCACGCCTCGCAACCATACAACATTGTTGGAACCACTATTCCTTCAAACATACCCATTTTTGCTTTCCAAGATAATGTTCTCGACTTCCACACATTCTTCAAGGCTCCCAGAATTTTCGCCCCCTCCCCCACCCTATGATCCACTTCCGCTTCCATGGTTCCATCCGCTGCCAGATCCACTCCCAGATATCTAAAACACTTCACTTCCTCCAGTTTTTCTCCATACAAACTCACCTCCCAATTGACTCGTCCCTCAACCCTACTGTACCTAATTACCTTGCTCTTATTCACGTTTACTCTTAACTTTCTTCCTTCACACACTTTACCAAACTCATTCACCAGCTTCTGCAGTTTCTCACATGAATCAGCCACCAGCGCTGTGTCATCAGCGAACAACAACTGACTCACTTCCCAAGCTCTCTCATCCCCAACAGACTTCATACTTGCCCCTCTTTCCAAAACTCTTGCATTCACCTCCCTAACAACCCCATCCATAAACAAATTAAACAATCATGGAGACATCACACACCCCTGCCGCAAACCTGCATTCATATATATGTATAAATATATATATATATATATATATATATATATATATATATATATATATATATATATATATATATATATATATATATATATATATATATATATATATATATATATATATATATATATATATAATGTTGGAAAAGATCACAATTTTGCTCGTTATCAAGATATTCCTATGAGTCTATGGGAAAAAATGGAACAAGATAAGTTCCCAAGTGCGCTTTCGTGTAATAATCACATCATCAGGGGAGACACAAGAGAGAAATATAAGTCATTTGATATACATCGAAGATACAAAGCTAGCACGCCATTTGGTAAACATGTGACTGTCCAAAACATACAACGAGCGTTAATAAACTTATCATTTTACAAATTTTATCAACAATAAAGTTATCTTATTTGTATAGACCATCACTAATATTAAGATTATAATTCTTTGTGTATTCAATAATAGAAGATTCAATGATATTTCTCTTGGTAATAGACTTAGAGCTAATAACTGAGATGGCGTTACTCCAGTCAATACAATGATCATAGTTTTTAACGTGACTAAACAAGGCATTTGATTCTTCTCCCGTTCTTATAATATATTTATGTTGTTTAAGTCTAACAGAGAGATCCTTACCAGTCTGACCAACTTAAAGTTTATCACAATTTCCACAAGGCACTTCATAGATGCATCCAAGAGAAGTTTCTGGTGAATTCCTGATTAAGATATTCTTTATTGTAGTATTGTTGCTAAAGGCAACATTTACATTAAAGGATTTAAGCAACATGGGAAGCAAAGTGAAATTATCATTGAAAGGGAGAACTAAAAGATTCTTGGTGTCAATGGGCGGTTTCTGTTCAACTCTATAAAATGATTTCTTTGCTAACTTAAGGGATTTATCATTGAAAGATCTAGGGTACTTTAATTTAGTTCCAATAGAGTATATATATATATATATATATATATATATATATATATATATATATATATATATATATATATATATATATATATATATATATATATATATATATATATATATATATATATATATATATATATATATGTATACATATATATATATATATATATATATATATATATATATATATATATATATATATATGTATATATATATATATATATATATATATATATATATATATATATATATATATATATGTATATATATATATGTATATATATATATATATATATATATATATATATATATATATATATATATATATATATATATATATATATATATATATATATATATATATATATATATATATTATTTTTTTTTTTTTTTTTTGCTTTGTCGCTGTCTCCCGCGTTTGCGAGGTAGCGCAAGGAAACAGACGAAAGAAATGGCCCAACCCACCCCCATACACATGTATATACATACGTCCACACACGCAAATATACATACCTACACAGCTTTCCATGGTTTACCCCAGACGCCTCACATGCCTTGATTCAATCCACTGACAGCACGTCAACCCCGGTATACCACATCGCTCCAATTCACTCTATTCCTTGCCCTCCTTTCACCCTCGTGCATGTTCAGGCCCCGATCACACAAAATCTTTTTCACTCCATCTTTCCACGTCCAATTTGGTCTCCCTCTTCTCCTCGTTCCCTCCACCTCCGACAAATATATTCTCTTGGTCAATCTTTCCTCACTCATTCTCTCCATGTGCCCAAACCATTTCAAAACACCCTCTTCTACTCTCTCAACCACGCTCTTTTTATTTCCACACATCTCTCTTACCCTTACGTTACTTACTCGATCAAACCACCTCACAGCACATATTGTCCTCAAACATCTCATTTCCAGCAAATCCATCCTCCTGCGCACAACTCTATCCATAGCCCACGTCTCGCAACCATACAACATTGTTGGAACCACTATTCCTTCAAACATACCCATTTTTGCTTTCCGAGATAATGTTCTCGACTTCCACACATTCTTCAAGGCTCCCAGAATTTTCGCCCCCTCCCCCACCCTATGATCCACTTCCGCTTCCATGGTTCCATCCGCTGCCAGATCCACTCCCAGATATCTAAAACACTTCACTTCCTCCAGTTTTTCTCCATTCAAACTCACCTCCCAATTGACTTGACCCTCAACCCTACTGTACCTAATAACCTTGCTCTTATTCACATTTACTCTTAACTTTCTTCTTTCACACACTTTACCAAACTCAGTCACCAGCTTCTGCAGTTTCTCACATGAATTAGCCACCAGCGCTGTATCATCAGCGAACAACAACTGACTCACTTCCCAAGCTCTCTCATCCCCAACAGACTTCATACTTGCCCCTCTTTCCAAAACTCTTGCATTCACCTCCCTAACAACCCCATCCATAAACAAATTAAACAACCATGGAGATATCACACACCCCTGCCGCAAACCTACATTCACTGAGAACCAATCACTTTCCTCTCTTCCTACACCTACACATGCCTTACATCCTTGATAAAAACTTTTCACTGCTTCTAACAACTTGCCTCCCACACCATATATTCATAATACCTTCCACAGTGCATCTCTATCAACTCTGTTATATGCCTTCTCCAGATCCATAAATGCTACATACAAATCCATTTGCTTTTCTAAGTATTTCTCACATACATTCTTCAAAGCAAACACCTGATCCACACATCCTCTACCACTTCTGAAACCACACTGCTCTTCCCCAATCTGATGCTCTGTACATGCCTTCACCCTCTCAATCAATATCCTCCCATATAATTTACCAGGAATACTCAACAAACTTATACCTCTGTAATTTGAGCACTCACTCTTATCCCCTTTGCCTTTGTACAATGGCACTATGCACGCATTCCGCCAATCCTCAAGCACCTCACCATGAGTCATACATACATTAAATAACCTTACCAACCAGTCAACAATACAGTCACCCCCTTTTTTAATAAATTCCACTGCAATACCATCCAAACCTGCTGCCTTGCCGGCTTTCATCTTCCGCAAAGCTTTTACTACCTCTTCTCTGTTTACCAAATCATCTTCCCTAACCCTCTCACTTTGCACACCACCTCGACCAAAACACCCTATATCTGCCACTCTATCATCAAACACATTCAACAAACCTTCAAAATACTCACTCCATCTCCTTCTCACATCACCACTACTTGTTATCACCTCCCCATTTGCGCCCTTCACTGAAGTTCCCATTTGCTCCCTTGTCTTACGCACTTTATTTACCTCCTTCCAGAACATCTTTTTATTCTCCCTAAAATTTAATGATACTCTCTCACCCCAACTCTCATTTGCCCTCTTTTTCACCTCTTGCACCTTTCTCTTGACCTCCTGTCTCTTTCTTTTATACATCTCCCACTCAATTGCATTTTTTCCCTGCAAAAATCGTCCAAATGCCTCTCTCTTCTCTTTCACTAATACTCTTACTTCTTCATCCCACCACTCACTACCCTTTCTAATCATCCCACCTCCCACTCTTCTCATGCCACAAGCATCTTTTGCGCAATCCATCACTGATTCCCTAAATACATCCCATTCCTCCCCCACTCCCCTTACTTCCATTGTTCTCACCTTTTTCCATTCTGTACTCAGTCTCTCCTGGTACTTACTCACACAAGTCTCCTTCCCAATTTCACTTACTCTCACCACCCTCTTCACCCCAACATTCACTCTTCTTTTCTGAAAACCCATACAAATCTTCACCTTAGCGTCCACAAGATAATGATCAGACATCCCTCCAGTTGCACCTCTCATCACATTAACGTCCAAAAGTCTCTCTTTCGCGCGCCTGTCAATTAACACGTAATCCAATAACGCTCTCTGGCCATCTCTCCTACTTACATAAGTATACTTATGTATATCTCGCTCTTTAAACCAGGTATTCCCAATCATCAGTCCTTTTTCAGCACATAAATCTACAAGCTCTTCACCATTTCCATTTACAACACTGAAAACCCCATGTATACCAATTATTCCCTCAACTGCCACATTACTTACCTTTGCATTCAAATCACCCATCACTATAACCCGGTCTCGTGCATGAAAACCACTAACACACTCATTCAGCTGCTCCCAAAACACTTGCCTCTCATGATCTTTCTTCTCATGCCCAGGTGCATATGCACCAATAATCACCCATCTCTCTCCATCAACTTTCAGTCTTACCCATATTGATCGAGAATTTACTTTCTTACATTCTATCACATACTCCCACAACTCCTGTTTCAGGAGTATTGCTACTCCTTCCCTTGCTCTTGTCTTCTCACTAACCCCTGGCTCCTGAGTTAGCGAGGTAGCTAACAAAACAGACGAAAGGATGGCCCAACCCACCTACTTACACTTGCGTATACGTGCACGTCCACACATGCATATATACATACCTATGCATTTCAACGTATACACATACATATATAGACCGACATATGCGTATACACACATGTACATAATTCATACATGCTGCCTCCATTCATTCCTGTTGCCACACCGCTACACATGAAATGACACCCTCCTCCCCTTGCACGTGCGCGAAGTAGCGCAAGGATATGACAACAAATTCGTTTAGACTAAGTCTTTAGCTGTCATGTATAATGCACCGAGTCCACGGGAAAAATGAAACACGTCAAGTTCTCATGTGGCCTTTCGTGTAATAATCACATCATCAGTGGAGACATAAGAGAGAAATATAATAGTCAGTTCATATACAACGAAGGGACCTAGCTACGACTCCATTTGGTAAACATGCGATTGACTAAGATAAAAAACGAGCGTATCATAAACTTATTATGTGGACAAGAAGGTGAATTGTTTACAAATGTTATCAATAATAAAGTTATCCAATTTGTATAGACCATCGCTAATATCAAGATTATAATTCTTTATGTATTCAATAATAGAAAATTTAATGATATTTCTTGTGGTACTGGAGTTATCAATAAAAGATATAGGGCACTCTAACTTAGATCCAATAAAATATATATCTTCCCAAACTCCTAACTTAGATCTAATAAAATATATATCTTCTCAAACTCATCATCAGTATACTCTGGACAGCGAATACGTAATGCCTTAAGGAACATAGATTGAAATTTTGGCCGATTTTGCAGGGAAATAGTGCAAATGACTGGGAGATGTATTAAGAAAGAAGCAGGAGGTCAAGAGAATGGTGCAAAAAGAGGGCAAATGAAAGTTGGGGTTTGAGAGTATCATTAAATTCTAGGGACAATAACAAGGTTTTTGGAAGGAGGTAGATAAAGTGCGTAAGGCAGAACAAATCGGAACTTCGGTGAAGGTGTTAATGGGGAGATAGTAACAAGTAGTGGTGAAGTTAAAAGTAGATGAAGTGAGTATTTCGAAGGTTTGTTGAATGTGTTTGATGATAGAGTGGCAGACTTAGGGTGTTTTGATCGAGGAGGTGTGCGAAGTGAGGGGATCAGGAAGAATGGTTTGGTAAACATAGAAGATCTACTGAAAGCTTTGCAGAAGATGAAAGCTGGCAAGGCGGCGGGTTTGGTTACTATTGCAGTGGAATCTACTAAAAACGGGGTGACTCTGTTGTTAACTGGTTGGCGAGGATATTCAGTGTATGTATGGTTCATGATGAAGTGCCTGAGGATTGGTGGAATGCATGCATAGTGCCATTGTACAAAGGGAAAGGGGATAAAAATGAGTGTTGAAATTAGAGGTATAAGTTTGAACAGTACTCCTGGGAAATTATATGGGAGGGTATTGATTAAGAGGGTGAAGGCATGTAGAGAGCAGCAGAGTGAGGAAAATCAATGTGGTTTCAGAAGTGGTAGAGGATATGTGGATCAGGTGTTTATTTTGAAGAATGTTAATGAGAAATACTTAGAGAAACAGATAGATTTGTATGTAGCATTTATGGACCTGGTGAAGGCAAATGACTGAGTTGACAGAGATGCTTTGTGGAAGGTATTAAGAGTTTATGGTGTGGGAGGTAAGTTGCAAGAAGCAGTGAAATTTTTTTATCAAGATTGTAAGGCATGTGTACGAGTACGAAGAGAGGAAAGTGATTGGTTCCCAGTGAATGTCAGTTTGCGGCAGGGGTGCATGATGTCTCCATGGTTGTTTAGTTTGTTTATGGATGGGGTTGTTTCGGAGGTGAAGGCAAGAGTTTTGGAGAAAGGGGCAAGTATGCAGTCTGCTGTGGATAAGGGGGCTTGGAAAGTGAGTCAGTTGTTGTTCGCTGATGATACATCGCTGGTGGCTGATTCGTGTGAAAAACTGGAGAGGCTGGTGACTGAGTTTGGTAAAGTGTGTGAAAGAAGAAAGCTGAGAGTAAATGTGAATAAAAGCAATGTTATTAGGGTCAGTAGGGTTGAGGGGCAAGTAAATTTTAAGGTAAGTTTGAATCGAGAAAGACTGGAGGAAGTGAAGTGTTTTAGATATGCGGCAATGAATTTGGCAGCGGATGGAACCATGGAAGCGGAATTGAGTTATAGGGTGGGGTAGGGGGCGAAGGTTCTGGGAGCATTTAAGAAAGTGTGGAAGGCGAGAACGTTGTCTTGGAGAGCAAAAATGGGTGCGTTTGAGGGAATAGTGGTTCCAACAATATCATATGGTTGCGAGGCATGGTTTATAGATATGGTTGTGCGGAGGTGGGTGGATGTGCTGGATATGAGATGTTTAAGGACGATATGTGGTGTGAGGTGGTTTGATCGAGTACGTAATGAAATGGTAAGAGATATGTGTGGTAATAAAAAGAGTGTAGTTGAGAGAGCAGAGGTGGGTGTATTGAAATGATTTGGTCACATGGAGAGAATGAGTGAGGAAATATTAGCAAAGAGGATATATGTCTCAGAGGAGGAGGGAACGAGGAGAAGTGGGAGACCAAATTGGAGTTGGAAGGATGGAGTGAAAAAGATTTTGAGCGATCGGGGCCTGAACACGAAGGAGGGTGAAAGGCGTGCAAGGAATAGAGTGAATTGGAACGATGTGGTATACCGGGGTCGACGTGCTGTAAATAGATTGAAACAGGGCGTGTGAAGCGTTTGGGGTAGACCATGGAATGTTTTGTTGGTCCTGGAAGTGGAAA
>NC_092288.1:20742590-20827619 GCF_036320965.1 Panulirus ornatus | reverse complement strand
TAGCTATTGTTGATGTGGCGACTTTCCCTCCCATCATATCATAAATGGTGCTGTCTTATCTCCTACTCCATATTCTCAATATTCAACCCCATACACTTTTAATCCTATTCACTTTTACACAGAAAATTCCACCTTACATACCTCAATTCACATTCCCTCATCTTCTATTGCTTGGCCTCTTTTTTTCTTCTCAACTATTTTCAATTTCTTTACCCTTGCAACAGATGAAAGCACTGGTGCAGGACACACAGTACCCTCACAGCAACAAAGGACACTGGTGAGGTCCTCATAGCAACTTAACAAAAAGTAAAGACGCTGATGCAGGCTACACATTACCCTCACAATAGTTAAGGACTCTGGTGCAGGTCACATAGCATCTTTACAAAAGGTCAGAACACAGGTGCAAGCCACACAGTACACTAACAACAGCTGAAGACAACAGTGCGATCCACACAGTGCCATTACGACAACTGAGTACACTTGTGTAGGCCACACAGAACCATCACAATAGCTGAAAACATTGGCGCGGGACACACAACCCTTACAGAAGCTGAGTACCCTAGCACAGCCTACACAGTACCCTCACAACAGTTGAGGACACTAGTGGACGCCCCACAGTATCCTCACGGTAAGTGAGGACACTGGTGCAGGGAACACAAAACCCCTCACAACAGCGAAGGATACTGGTGTGGGCTGCTCAGCACCATTACTGAAGCTGAGGCCAATGGTGTGAACAACACAGTACCCTTACAACAGATGAGGACGCTGCTGAAGCCACATAAGACTCTTACAACAGCTGAGGGCACAACTGAAGTCACACAGCACTTTCACAAAAGCTGAGGATCATATAGTACCCTTGCAGCAGCTTAGGAAACTGTTAAGACCACACATTACCCTTGCAACACCTGAATACGCCCACAGTGGTGGTTAGGAGAGTATTTCCTGAATAGGGTAAAAAAATTTCATCAGTGTTGCGAGATACGAGAGGATGAAGCTTTTAAGTAAAACTAGAAAAAATAGGTATAGTTGTAACAGGCATTTTGTAATGGATTAATGTAAGAATATAGTCATAGCAAACTCTGTGTTTCTTCACTAACAATGCAGTTTCTCTCTCTCTCTCTCTCTCTCTCTCTCTCTCTCTCTCTCTCTCTCTCTCTCTCTCTCTCTCTCTCTCTCTCTCTCTCTCTCTCTCTCTCTCTCTCTCTCTCTCTCTCTCTCTCTCCATTCCATATTCATAAACGAAAATTTTTTATGAGATAAAATGATCTAATGCCTGTCTGTATGTGTGTGTGTGTGTGTGTGTGTGTGTGTGTGTGTGTGTGTGTGTGTGTTTCCTTAATATCCATTTATATGCAGCTGGGCGCGAGCTGGATATGCTGGCAAAGCCGCACAAACAGTGCCACAGAGTCATACAGATGTACGGACTAACAAGCACACGCACTCAACTCCAGCTACACAGAAAACGAACAACGTACCATGAACAGAACCGCCAAGGGTATAACACCGAAATAGCTAAGTCTGCCTAAATCAACCGGGGATTCAGTTCAGGCATTGACTGTATTTCTCCCCGGAACACGGACGCGTGAGTTACAGAGGAAGTTCGATCCCTTGTGATTGGAATCCTGCTGACATATCTAGGGAAAGGATTTTTCTAACGCTTTCATTCGCGATACGGTTCAGTTAAAACCAGTTTCTCTCTCTCTCTCTCTCTCTCTCTCTCTCTCTCTCTCTCTCTCTCTCTCTCTCTCTCTCTCTCTCTCTCTCTCTCTCTCTCTCTCTCTCTCTCTCTCTCTCTCTCTCTCTCTCTATCTATCTCTTGCTTGAGCTTACGTTATTATAGGTTTTCTATTTCTTGCCTCCTATCTAGCTGGGCACCCAGAGCACCCAACTGACTACCACGTCCTGCAGATCATATACAAACATCGCCACCTCCAGGACTTGCTCAAATCTTAAATATTTGACGTTCTTAAAGTTCTTATTTGTTTGTACTCAACAAGCCCATTCTCAATATGGCCACTAGTATCCGTGGTCAGTACCTTTTTCAGTAAAAAAAAAAAAGGACATTAACCCTTGACCCGAGGATGAAGAGCACAGCAAACATCACAAAGTAATATCGACAGTGAAATATGAGACAAGAAATTCCAGACTTTCAAAAAATTGTGTGAAAAGTATTGCAATATTTGTGCATGTTTCAAAATAACAGACAACCAGTGGTTATATTGGTGTAGCAGCTGGCTTGTTGGTGATGTTGTGACCTGGCTGACTAGCTGGCTGGTGATATTGTGACCTAACTATTCCTCTAGTGATGTAATGATCTAGTTGACTGGCTGATGATGTTGACACCTGCTTTGCTGGTTGGTAATGTCGTGATCTGCCTAACTAGTTGGTGATGCTCTGACTTACCTGGCTTGCTGGTGATGGTAGAACTACTTAGATGGCTACCAGGTGATGTGATCCGAATGGTTGCTGGTGACTTTGTGACCTGCTTGGCTAATTTGAAATGTTCAAATATACCTTTTGATGGTGATGTGACTGGCCTCCCTGGTTGTGCTGTGACCTAGCTAGCTAGCTGGTGATATGACCAGGCTAACTAGCAGGTGATAACGTGAAGTTACTGGTGATATTGTGACCCTCTTTGCCTGCCTGGCTGGTTGGTGATGTGACTTGACTGGATGATTGGTTATGTCAGAGCAACACCGGCCAAATAGGTCGCAACATCACCGTCCAGAGAGCTCACGACATCACTAGTCAGCTAACTAGATTACAGCATCACCACTTAGCTAGCCAGCCAAACAAGTTACAACATCACCATCCATCTGGCCAGTCATGCCACAACATCAGTAGTCAGCCAGCCAACCAAGTCACAGAACCAGCAAACATCATGCCAGGCCAAAACATCGACAGTCAGCAAAGCAAATCACCTGTCATTCGCGTTGGTCATGGCATAACCAGCAAGCTTGGTAGCCACCGTCACGAGTTAGCCATGTCACAGCCACACCACCCAACCAGTTTACAACATGACAGCCCATTTATACGTTTCATAGCATAACCAGCCAGTTACCCATATCACAGCATCAACAGCCAGCCGGACAGGTCACAGCTTCATCAGTCAGCCAGACTGGCCATAACATGACATGTCAGCCAATCAGACCTAAACATCGCTAGCCAAGCATACAGATCATATCACCAGTCAGCCAGCCAGCCAACCAGATCACATCATAAATCAGCCAACCATCCAGGTAACAACATAAGCACTCAACCAGCTAATCAGGTTAAGTAAATTAAGATGTCTGCTGTTTTTGTGACTTGGTTGGCTGGCTGACTACTGATGTTGAGATATGACTGGTCGACTGACTGTCTAGCAGTGATCTAGTTGGCTGGCTGGTGATACCATGAACTGTCAGGATAGGGATTTTGTGACCTGTTTGCCTGGTGATGCTGTGACATGACCGGCTTTCGAGTGATGGTTTGATATGGCTAGCTTGCTGGTGATGTTAACAGGCTGGTTATTGATTTATGCCGGTAATCCTGGCAAAATTTATTGTGCACCCCATACTCATCCTGCGAGCTGTAGCGCAAAAGAATTACAGGGGTCACAAAGGGTTGATATTACATAAGATGTTACAATTCATAATAGGTATTTCATTACATAAGATGTTGCAATTCATACATTACATAGTTTCATATGATATCTTGCTATTGAACAATAAATTGTTGTGACATCTTTTTGCTGGGTTTGTTTAGATTTATCCCTGAAAGGCTCTATTTTCCACATTCTAAGATACAGTGCTCTAGTTTGTGTCCAAACCTTTGATCACAAATTATACAATTCACATTGTTAGCATGTCCAGATAGGCCAAAGCGCCAATAGTACCTAAAGCTTAGCCTTAGTCTAGTAGTTATAACATCATGTAATCTGCTGATCTTATTACACTCTCCATATACATGTTTTACTTTACACATTTCACTGTGATGGAAAATGTTTCTGCTTGTGCTTATCTGAACTCGTCTTCGTGCTTCAAAGAGGTCAGTTAATTCCCTTCTATTTCCAGTTTTGAGGCTTCTAATTGACAACCCAGTGTTGTTTTCAACATCACTTTTACTGAGCGCAAGTTTGGCTACAGCATCACCTTCGTTATGCTCACGGAGGCCTATATGAGAAGCAGTTCATGATAATTTGATCTGCATCCCTTGAACAATAATGTCTGAGTATTTGTGTCTGACTTCAGAGACCTGCATGTTACATTCTGATCTCAGAGTGTTCAGGACAAGTAGTGAAGATGAAGAATCAGAGATAATTAAACTTTGTGGTAGTGATTTCTACCTGCTCAAGGTAGTATGGCGAACAATTCAGTTTGTAGAGTAGATGCCTAGTTGTTTATTCTAATATTTTTTCTTATCTATTACTATTGGGCTGGATCACAATGGCAGCACTGCCTGCCCTCTCAGTTGCAAAATCGCGTGAACCGTCTGTATAGATGCACAGGGCTATGCTGTTGATTTTCTAATTGGTGACGCTGTGGCCTGGCTGGCTGGCTGATATTTTAGCCTGTCTGGCTGGTGATGCATTGACTTGTCTGATTGGCTTATGATGTTCCTTGCTGGCCGGGTGTTGATAATGTAACTTTGCTAGCTGGCTGTTAATGCTTTGACCAAGTTGTCTGGCTGGATATTGATTTTGTGACCTGGACGGCAGGTGCGTGTTGTTTAAACTTGCTAAGTTGGTGTTGCTCTGACCTGGTTGGCTGGGATATTGTGACATGGGTTGCTGGCCAGTGATATTCTGACTGGGCTGACTAAATGCTGATGTTATGACCTGAGTGGCTGGTTGATGATGTTGTCGCCTCGCTGCCTGGTTGATGTTTTGACCTTTTTCGCAGGTAATGATGTGATCTGGCTGATTGGATGGAAAGTGACCTATGACTTGGCTGGTTACATGATACTGTGATCTGTCTAGCTGGTGATTATCTGACATGAATACCTGGTTAGTGATGTGACCTGGCCAGCTGACTAGTTTTGTTGTGACCTGGCCAGCTAGCTGACTGGTTTTGTTGTGACCTGGCCAACTAGCTGACTGGTTTTGTTGTGACTATTCTGGTTGGTCTGATCGGTCTGGTTGGTTAGCTAATGATGTTTGCTCAGCCTGGCTAGCTCGTGCTGTGACCTGGTTGGGTGGCTGATGTTATGATCTGGCTGGCTGTCTGGTCAAGGAGTACATAAAAAGTAGATAAACTAAGCATATCTATCAAAAACTAGACATCATAGGTTGAAATCTCTTTAAAATCAAAAGAAGACTTACTTTTTTTCTGTGACTCGATTAGCTAGCTTGCGTTGCTTTCTGGCTGGTGATGTGAGTTTTCTGGCTCGTATATTGTGACCTACCTTAGCGGTTGGTTTTATTTTGATCTTTCTGGTTGGTGATGGTGTGACCTGGTTAGTGATATATGACCAACCTGGCCGCTTAGTGTTGTGGTTTATCTGGCCAGTGATATCTGACCTTCGTGGTTGGCGGGCTGGCTGGTGATGTTTTAACCCAGCTGGCTTGTGATGCTGTGACCTAGCTGGTTAGTTTTTGATATGATCTGGTTAGCTGGCTGATGAACTTGTGACCTGTCTCACTGGCTAGTGATGTTGTGATCTGATCGGTTGGCTCGTGTTGGTGTGATCTGTCTGGTTGGTGGTGCTGTTACTTGGTTAGTTGGCTTGAGATTTTGTTACCTGGTTGCCTGGTTGTTAATGTTGTGACCTGTGTAGCCTCCTGGTGATGTTTTCAGCTGGTTGCTTGTCTGGTGTTGTTGTAGCCTACTGAGATAGTGCTATTGTCACCTGAATAGCCTGATGGTGACATTTTAACCTTGGCGCCTAGTTGCTGATATGACCTGCGAGGCTGGCTTGTGTTGTTGTGACATGATTGCCTGACAGATGATGATCCTGCCCTCTCTCGCTGGGGATGCTGCCTCATGTTGTGACCTGTCTGACTGGTGTCGCTGTGACCTGGATGGGCTGGATTGTGATGTTTTGATTTGGTTGGCTTGTTGGTGATACTGTTGCCTGGCTAGCTTGGTGTCGATCTTTTGACTAGTCTAACTGGTTGTGTTGTTGTGACCTGTCTAGTTGGTGATGATGTGTCTTGGCTGGCTGGCTGGCTGGCTGGCTGGCTATGTTGTAACCTGAATCGCTAAATCGTGACGGCTGGCTAGCTGGCTAGCTGGCTGGCTGGCTGGCTGGCTGGCTGATGATGCTGTGAACTGGTTACCTGGCTGATGTAGTTCAGGCCCATCTGGCTGATGAGCTCTGACCTGGCAGGATATTTGGTGATGTTATGACCCGACCGGCAGAGAAGTTGTGACCATGTAGCTAGTTGGAAATAGTGTGGCCTGGTTTGCTTGCTTGTAATGTTGTAATCAGGGTGGCTGGTCGATGATGTAACCTGGCAGCCTGACTGCTGATACTGTGACCAGGTTGACTGGCTGGGGATGTTGTGACCTTGCTGCCTGGTTGATTTTGCTAGAACCTCTCTAATGAGTGATGCTGTAGCATGGCTGGTTGGCCAGTGATGTTTGATCAACCTGGCTTGCTGGTATTGTGATTTTTCTTGCTGGTGATGCTGTGACTTGGCTGGACCACTGATAATGTGATCCGTCTCGCTGGATGGTGATTTGGTCACGTAGATGTCTGGCTGATATTGTTTTAACCTTTTGGCTTACAGATCCTGGCTGGTGATATTTGACCTACCTGACTGGCTGATGTGACATCTCTGGTCGCTGATGGTCTGGCCTAGCTGGTTGGTGTTTTAACATTTCTGGTTCTTGATGCTGTGACCTGGTTGGATGGCTGGTGATGCTGTCATCTGGCTGGTAATATTGTGATGCTGTGGCTTAAATGGCTGAAATGTTGTGATCTGTATGATTAGCTTTTGACAATATGACCTGTGTGGCTGGCTGGCAGATGATGTTTTGACATGACTGGTTGGTTGGTGATGTTGTGACACCTAGCTCGTGATGCCGGGATCTGCCTGGCTGGCAAGTGACGTTCTGATTTGGTTGGCTTGCCGATGATTTTGTGACCTGGTTTTCTGACTGGCGATGGTCTGACCTGGCTTGTTGCATCTTGATATTGTGACCTAGCTGGCTAGCTGGAGTTGTGATTGGTATGATGAATGATGATTTGATTTGTTTGGCTGGCTGGTGACGTTTTGACTTGGCTGGTTACCTTTTGATTTGTAACACGGCTGGGTGGTTGGTAATGTGACCAGGCTTGTTGCTGTGTGAGGCTGTGATCTGCTTGGCTGGCTGGTGATGCAGTGCCCGGTCTTTCTGATGTTGTGATCTGCCATGCTGGTGATGCTATAGGTTGTATGATTGTCTGACGGTGCTCTAACCTGCATGGGTAGCAGGTTACTTGCTTCGATAACAAGTTATGCTGTGACATCGCATTGCGATATACGTTGTTTGCTGGCTGGCTAATGTTGTGATCTACCCTGCTGACAAACGATGTTGTAACCTGCTTGGCCGGCTAGTGTTGTATTGTAATACCTGACTGGCTGGTGATGTTATGATCTACCTTTCTGGTTAGCGATATTGTGACACGAATGGCTAGCTGACTGGTGGCCTGATCATGTGGGTGCTGATTCTCTGGCCTGTTTAGCTAGCTGGAGGATGATACTGTTACCTGTCTAGCTGGCTCGCTGTTGATGTTGTAACCTGGCAGTCTGGCTTTTTGGCGATGTTATGACCTGTCTCGCTGACCTGCAGTCAGGTCATGATGTGACCTGGCTGCTGGCTGTTGGTGTTATTAACACATCACAAACAAGACATCGTGGCCTGGCTGGCTGGCGGTTGATGCTCTAACCTAGATGGCTGGTTGATAATGCTGTAACCTGGCTGGTTAGCTGATATTCTTATAATGATTTTGTCTGGTGATGTAATCTTGTTGGCTGGCTGGTAACGTTTGACCTGCCTGACTGCCGTGTGTTTTAACATATCTGGTTGATGATGCTGTGAACTGGCAGGTTGGCTTTTAATGTAACCTGAGTGGCTGATATGTAATATTGTGGTATGGCTGGATGGCTGATGATGTTGTTGCTGGCTTGCTGCCAGGTAATGTTTGACTTGGCTGTCTGGCTCATACTGGTTTAACCTATTTGGATTGTGATACTGTTACTGCCTAGCTTCCCTTCTGTTAATTTTCTGACCTGTCTGGCAAGCTGGTGATATTTTGAATTGATTGCTTGTCTGGTGTATTTTGGTCAATTAGGAGGCGATGTTGCATCTTGACTGTATGGATTATGATGTTTTGTCTTGGTTGGCTGGTAAGGAATATTTTGACCTGTTTGGCCATCAGGTGATGTAACCTGGAGAGGTGGTTGGTGATATTGATGTAGTTGCCTGAAAGTTGACATTTTGACCTTCCTCCCAGTCTATTGACAATTCCTCACAATACATTCTCAAAGTATTTTTCAAAGCCTGATGGAATCTCGCCACAACTCCTTGGTTCTGTTGGTGATAAGCACTTGACACATTTTGTGTTATATGTAACCCCTTTAATATTTTTTTGAACATTCCTGAAGTGAAATTACTTCACTGATCTGACTGTATGAATTTAGGCATACCCACCCAGGAGAAATATTTCACTAACTCGCTTATAATCTCTAGAATGTATGATATGTAATGGTACTGCTTCTGGAAATCTGGTAGATGCGCACATTATTGTTAGAAAATACTGATTTCCTCTATTTGTTTTTTGGTGAGGGACCTACACAACTAATTGCAATTTTGCTGAAATGTTTACAAAAAGCGGGAATTGGCTGCAGTGGTGCTGGCTGTATAGTCTGGTTGGGTTTACCTATTCACCGACATAATTCGCAAGCCTTACATTACTGTGATACATCTTTCTAATCTATCGTTTGTTTTCCTGACTCCCAAATGTCCAGACATACACGAACTATATGATAAGATATAACTTTTTTTTTTTTTGCTTTGTCGCTGTCTCCCGCGTTTGCGAGGTAGCGCAAGGAAACAGAAGAAAGAAATGGCCCAACCCACCCCCATACACATGTATATACATACGTCCACACAAGCAAATATACATACCTACACAGCTTTCCATGGTTTACCCCAGACGCTTCACATGCCTTGATTCAATCCACTGACAGCACGTCAACCCCGGTATACCACATCGCTCCAATTCACTCTATTCCTTGCCCTCCTTTCACCCTCCTGCATGTTCAGGCCCCGATCACACAAAATCTTTTTCATTCCATCTTTCCACCTCCAATTTAGTCTCCCACTTCTCCTCGTTCCCTCCACCTCCGACACATATATCCTCTTGGTCAATCTTTCCTCACTCATTCTCTCCATGTACCCAAACCATTTCAAAACACCCTCTTCTGCTCTCTCAACCACGCTCTTTTTATTTCCACACATCTCTCTTACCCTTACGTTACTTACTCGATCAAACCACCTCACACCACACATTGTCCTCAAACATCTCATTTCCAGCACATCCATCCTCCTGCGCACAACTCTATCCATAGCCCACGCCTCGCAACCATACAACATTGTTGGAACCACTATTCCTTCAAACATACCCATTTTTGCTTTCCGAGATAATGTTCTCGACTTCCACACATTCTTCAAGGCTCCCAGAATTTTCGCCCCCTCCCCCACCATATGATCCACTTCCGCTTGCATGGTTCCATCCGCTGCCAGATCCACTCCCAGATATCTAAAACACTCCACTTCCTCCAGTTTTTCTCCATTCAAACTCACCTCCCAATTGACCTGACCCTCAACCCTACTGTACCTAATAACCTTGCTCTTATTCACATTTACTCTTAACTTTCTTCTTTCACACACTTTACCAAACTCAGTCACCGGCTTCTGCAGTTTCTCACATGAATCAGCCACTAGCGCTGTATCATCAGCGAACAACAACTGACTCACTTCCCAAGCTCTCTCATCCCCAACAGACTTCATACTTGCCCCTCTTTCCAAAACTCTTGCATTCACCTCCCTAACAACCCCATCCATAAACAAATTAAACAACCATGGAGACATCACACACCCCTGCCGCAAACCTACATTCACTGAGAACCAATCACTTTCCTCTCTTCCTACACGTACACATGCCTTACATCCTCGATAAAAACTTTTCACTGCTTCTAACAACTTGCCTCCCACACCATATATTCTTATTACCTTCCACAGAGCATCTCTATCAACTCTATCATATGCCTTCTCCAGATCCATAAATGCTACATACAAATCCATTTGCTTTTCTAAGTATTTCTCACATACATTCTTCAAAGCAAACACCTGATCCACACATCCTCTACCACTTCTGAAACCACACTGCTCTTCCCCAATCTGATGCTCTGTACATGCCTTCACCCTCTCAATCAATATCCTCCCATATAATTTACCAGGAGTACTCAACAAACTTATACCTCTGTAATTTGAGCACTCACTCTTATCCCCTTTGCCTTTGTACAATGGCACTATGCACGCATTCCGCCAATCCTCAGGCACCTCACCATGAGTTATACATACATTAAATAACCTTACCAACCAGTCAACAATACAGTCACCCCCTTTTTTAATAAATTCCACTGCAATACCATCCAAACCTGCTGCCTTGCCGGCTTTCATCTTCCGCAAAGCTTTTACTACCTCTTCTCTGTTTACCAAATCATTTTCCCTAACCCTCTCCCTTTGCACACCACCTCGACCAAAACACCCTTTATCTGCCACTCTATCATCAAACACATTCAACAAACCTTCAAAATACTCACTCCATCTCCTTCTCACATCACCACTACTTGTTATCACCTCCCCATTTGCGCCCTTCACTGAAGTTCCCATTTGCTCCCTTGTCTTACGCACTTCATTTACCTCCTTCCAGAACATCTTTTTATTCTCCCTAAAATTTGATGATACTCTCTCACCCCAACTCTCATTTGCCCTCTTTTTCACCTCTTGCACCTTTCTCTTGACCTCCTGTCTCTTTCTTTTATACGTCTCCCACTCAATTGCATTTTTTCCCTGCAAAAATCGTCCAAATACCTCTCTCTTCTCTTTCAGTAATACTCTTACTTCTTCATCCAACCACTCACTACCCTTTCTAATCAACCCACTTCCCACTCTTCTCATGCCACAAGCATCTTTTGCGCAATCCATCACTGATTCCCTAAATACATCCCATTCCTCCCCCACTCCCCTTACTTCCATTGTTCTCACCTTTTTCCATTCTGTACTCAGTCTCTCCTGGTACTTCCTCACACAAGTCTCCTTCCCAAGCTCTCTTACTCTCACCACCCTCTTCACCCCAACATTCACTCTTCTTTTCTGAAAACCCCCACAAATCTTCACCTTAGCCTCTACAAGATAATGATCAGACATCCCTCCAGTTGCACCTCTCAGCACATTAACATCCAAAAGTCTTTCTTTCGCGCGCCTGTCAATTAACACGTAATCCAATAACGCTCTCTGGTCATCTCTCCTACTTACATAAGTATACTTATGTATATCTCGCTTTTTAAACCAGGTATTCCCAATCATCAGTCCTTTTTCAGCACATAAATCTACAAGCTCTTCACCATTTCCATTTAGAACACTGAACACCCCATGTATACCAATTATTCCCTCAACTGCCACATTACTCACCTTTGCATTCAAATCACCCATCACTATAACCCGGTCTCGTGCATCAAAACCACTAACACACTCATTCAGCTGCTCCCAAAACACTTGCCTCTCATGATCTTTCTTCTCATGCCCAGGTGCATATGCACCAATAATCACCCATCTCTCTCCATCAACTTTCAGCTTTACCCATATTAATCGAGAATTTACTTTCTTACATTCTATCACATACTCCCACAACTCCTGTTTCAGGAGTACTGCTACTCCTTCCCTTGCTCTTGTCCTCTCACTAACCCCTTATAACATATACCTTATAATTCTTCGGAATAACAATCTGCTTTCTGACTCTCAGTAATTAGATGCTGGAACATGAGCAGGCCTCCATTTTCTCATTAACACACCATTTTGTACATAAAATCCAACTTACACTCCACGCTCACTGCCATTTCTTGCCGCTTAACTCCAACAATCTTTCAAACTCTCATCACTCTTCTGCAACTTTGTCAACTCTTCCTTGTCCACAACAAACTCCGGAAGTACGTCAATTCTTAATTCGACAATGCACTCCTCATTTCCAAATTCCACTGAATTATGTTTGGTTACAGACTCCTTTTGATCAAGTATATCACTTAAATCATATTCAACTTCTCTCTTTAACACTGACCTGGTCACAACACATGCTGGATATGCAATTTCACTATACTGTACATTACTATCAGTATGATGCTGCTTGGAAACATCTGCGTTTTTATCTGTCACGTGGTTCAGCTCTACATTAATTGGATTATCGCTCATAATAGGCTCTGGGACTAATTTGTCGTCAGCCAAATCATTCCCCATAGCATGTATTTTCCAGGTATCCCATCCCAACTTTTACATGGACACTGATTAATTCACTCTCAAGCTTTATGCAATGTAATGGGATAGGCTTGCCTAACCATAACCCTCTTACACTTATTTTGTTCCACCAGAGTAAGACTCCTCTGGCCTCTCTAACACATCTTTCAAAATAAGATTCTGATTTGCTTCAGTATCTCTCCATATTAGAATTTTCTTCTCAGGACTACCTTTAATCCCAACCTTTCCTTCAGTGATATATGGGTCATAATTTACAGACTTTAATCTATTCACACCTATACTCATTACCTCTTACCTCACTAATATCCTCCGTCTTTTCCCAAGCAACAGTTAATCATATAGTCTTTGCGGGTTTTTGACACTGATATTTAACATAAATTTTTCTACATCACAAATATTTCATTGGTTGTCTCTCCTGTCTGCTAGCATAAGGGTTATGACTGAAGTGAGGTCTTGAATACCTGTATGGTGTTAGTCTTTGGAGTCTATTCCCTGCATTGTTTTTTGACTCATAGACTGGTGGACCTTCTTCAAAATAATGTTGATTAGGCTGCTAAACATTTGAATAGCTCTGATATCTATAAGGTCTGTCATAATTCTGCCTATTACTCTGTCTTACTAAATTTTGTTTATGTGACACCTCTCCCCTATACATTTTGTGTGCCACTTCTAACCGGTCAACCATCCTTGCTGCATCCATCACATTCTTCACTCTACTTTTACTTATTTCATAATTCGTTTCAGGGTGTGCAATACTTTTGAAAAGTTCCAACAGGATTAGTTGTCTTATTTCATCCCTCGTTTCTACTTCCTTAGACTTACACCACCTGTCGAATTTCGTTCCACACTCTCTAGCCATCTCAAGATGAATTCGTCTTCTCGTCTTTGTAGTATCCCTAAACGTCCTTCTGTACGCTTCTGCATTCATTTCCGCAATTTTCAATACTGCTTCTTTAACAGCCTTATAATCCCCTGATTCCCTCATACTCAGACATGTATACGCCACTTTAGCCTTACCCTTAAATTCACTATGCACCAACATAGCCCAGTCATTTTCATCCCATTCTTTAATAGCTGCAATTTTTTCAGATCAAATGAAGAAGTCCTCAGCATTTTCTACAAACTTAGGTAACTGACTTACGCCATTATCTTTATCTCCGATTCCTCTTCTTGTACCTGTCGTCTCCTCTATTTCTAATTTCCTAAGTCTTACCTCTTTGTTCGTCTGCATTCTCTTTTTCTGCTTCTGTCTGTATTCTCTCGTTTTTCTCTGCTTGTATTTTCTCTTTTTCTGCTTCTAGTTGCATTTTCTTAAGTTCAAATACTAACCAAAATCTCCCCATTGCCACCTTTTCATTCATCTGCTTCTCATCATCACCACTATTTCCAACATCTTCAGATTCCTCCGATATTAATAACGGCACCAATTGATCAATCATTTTTCTATGCCTATCACTTTTGAAATATCCTTAAAGAAATTCCATGGATAGCTGCCACCTGGTTCAGTTCATCTTTATTGTACAGATACAGAAGGTTTACATCCATGGTTTCACTAAACTTCTTAACATTATCTACCAGGTATAACCACAAAATTTGATACAAGTATGAACACTTACATGTTTAGAGAAATCTTCGCCGGTATATTACACGAGAGCACACTAGAGTACTAACCCACGATACTTCGATACAACTTGGTCACATGCACTTGGTTCCAGCTCCCAGTGCACACGGTTTCACTCCCAGTATACTTGATTCAGTCTCTGGACGGTTGCTTTCACATTTCCCGGACAAATCCATGTTACGACCTCACTCCTTCCTTTAAGGGTGTATAATCAACCCATAGCGCCATCAAGACAGAACTCTGAAATATTGACTTCTGTTAACAGAGAGATTTGGGCTAGGCACAGATTCTCTTACCATCTGGCTAACATCTCCTGAGAGCTGGCGGCAATCAAGTATAATGAACTTATAGTAATATATATATATATATATATGTATCTTTTTCCATCTAACAATGGTTAGATACCAAACACAGTTCTATAAAAAATTACAACAATATATTCGCATCAACAGAATTAAACATGTGCTCTCTGTTTATAAATATAATATAATTCACTCTTAATAGAAAGATCAACCTCCATTTATCTAACTTGGCAATTCTTAGGCAAATATACTGACGTCAATTTACAAAATAATTCTTTGAAATTACAAAGATATGTACGGATATCACGATATATTTGCCAGTTCAGAGAGAGAGAGAGAGAGAGAGAGAGAGAGAGAGAGAGAGAGAGAGAGAGAGAGAGAGAGAGAGAGAGAGAGAGAGAGAGAGAGAGAGAAACAAAACATTCCAATACTTTTCCTGCTTCTGTATAAAAGTACTTCCTATTAATTTCTATTATCTTTTACATGTTTCTTGGTCTCCAATAGATTATAATGATACCTATTGATTCATTCACAATCAACTAAACAAACTTTCACATTCTAACATAGGACAATCAGACTTTTCAAAGAATACAATGTGCCTTAGATAATAACTGGGAAAGAGGGGAGACAACTGTAACATACTGGGACCTGGCTGTCTGTCCGGCTATTAATGTTGTAACCCAACTGGAATGTTTGTAATGTTTTGACCTGGCTACATAAATTCTGTTGATGTGACTTGCTGTTTACCTTGTTGGTTAATGCTGGGATCTGGCTAATTAGTTGACGATGTTAAAGAAAATGTTTGACTAGATTATGAGGTTGTGAATTGGCTGGTTGTTAAATTGATCAGGCCAACTAGTCAAGCTGAATGGCGCGGCTGGTTAGTGATGTTTTGACTTACCTGACCTTCAAGGATTGTACAGACCTGTCTGGCTGGTAGGCTACTGATGTTATGATGTGGTTGGTTGGTTGGGCCGCTGGCTAGCTGGTTAATGTTCCAACCTGGCTGGTTGTTTGGATGGCTAGTTGATGACCTTTTGACGTAGCTGGCTGGCTGGTTGGCTTGTAATGCTGTAACGTGCGAGGCTGACTGGTGATCATTTGACCTGAATAGATGGCAGCTAATCTTTTTGCCTGGTTTGGAGGCAGGCTGGCAGGTCTCTGTTTTTCTAATTTCGTTGGCCAGCTGGCTGTTGATGTGACCTGGCTGGCTGGCTGATGACAGTTTGACCTGGCCTAATGTTAGTGATGTTGGAACTTGGTCTCTTCTCTTGCTGGTGATCTCGTGCCCTGACTGGATGATTTGGGACTTTCAATCCTGGTTGTCTGGATTTCTGGCTGAAGTTGTAATCTGCCTAAATAGTTGGTAATGTTGTGAAATATTTGAATACTTTGCGAGATGACCTGACTAGCTGGCTGGATGACTGGTTGTTGATATTACGATATGGCTTCCTAAGTGGCTGCTGTTGTTACTTGGGAAACTGGATGGCGATGTTGTGATATGTCAGTCTGGTTTGTGATGTGGTCGAGCTGGTTGTTGATTTAACCTGGCTAAGTGGTCACGCTGACTACCTGGCCGGCTAGTAATGTTGAGACCTAGCTAGCTATAAGGAGCTGTTGTGACTTTCCTGTTTGTCTGACGATATTGTGATCTGCCTTGCTGGCTAATGATGTAATGAACTAGCTGGTTGATTGCTGATAGTGTGACTAAACAACATATCTGCTGATGTTGTGAACTGGGTGGGACTTGGCAGGTTGGTTTGCTGACTGGCTGGTAACATTCTATAACCAGTAATGTTGTGACCTGGGTGACAAGTTGACTAATGATGTAGTGACCTACGCGTGTGGCTGAAGATATTTTGATTTGGCTAGACTGATGACAATTCTTAAACTGGTTGGCTGGCCTTTGATTTTATAATCTCTGTGGCTGACTGGTTGTTGTTGCTGTGACTTGGCTGGCCAGCTGGTGATATGACCTACCTGACTGGCTGTACTTTGATTTTATGACCCGACTCGATGGCTGGTGACGTTATCATCCTGCTAGTTGGCTGCTGTTGTTTTGACCTGACAGGCTGGCTGGTTGGTGATGTCGGAAAGTGGTTGCCTGTCTGAGTGGTAATGTTTTAACTTGACTTCTGATGTTCTGACCTGGCTGGTTAGATCTCTCGTGATGTTGTGACCTGGATGGCTGATGATGTGGCTTGGCTAACTGGTCATGCTGTCAGACGTGGCTGGCTGGCGATATGGTGACCTGTATTGCTGCCCAGTGATGTTTCGACCTGCCTGGTTGGTTGATGATATTGTGGCCTGGCAAAATAGCTCGCTGGTAATACTGTGATACTGTGACACGTTCTGCTGGTTGGTAATGTTGTAATCTAACCTGGATGGCTAGGTGATTTTGTAACCTGATTGCCTGTCTGGTCTGGCTGGTGAGGTTATAACTAGCTGGATTGCTTGTGCTATGGTTACTGATGTTGGAACCTGGTTAATTGGCTATCTTCAGAAGTTGTAACTTTTTTGGCTGAAAGGTTGATGATGCACTGATCTGGTCGACTGCCTGGTTGGTAATGTCATGAACTAGCTGGCTGACAGGCAATGTTGTTACCTGGCTGGCTGGTGATGATGTGCACTGGCTAGTTAGCCGATGATGATATGATCCGGTTGGCTGACTGGTGATGCTGTGACCTTGCTATCTTGCTGGCTGGCTTTCTGATGATGTATAACTGGTAAATATCTGGTGAAGTTTTCGGGGGTCTACATCCCCACAGTCAGGGCTGGTCCCAGGCTGTTGGATTTAGTCGTTGGTCGACTAAGCTGTTGAAATCCATAACCCTCAGGCCTGCACATTCCCAATAGCCAGGCTGTTCTGGTACACTTTATAGATATTTGTCTAATGCAGTCTTAAACTTCTCTACTGTGCATCCCATCCTGTTTCTGATGATAGATGGCATGCCATTAAAGAGTCCTCAAACGAGTTTCCTTATAGCATCTATCTGCGCCTGGGTGTGCGGCCTGTGGTGAATCATATGCGAACTTCAAGAAATCCTGTACTAATGCTGTTGGAATTATTGTTTGTTTAACAACACGGGCGGGCACTCCTAATTTCGTGTCCCTGCACAGGACTCCCCGTTCTAAATACAATTCTCTGACTGGAACAACTGTCTCAACATCCAAGGAAGATCTTATGCCCTCTAAGACTTCTATGACAGGACCCCAAACTGGGTCATCCCTTCGATGCTGTCTCAACCTCTCTATATCAAAATCTATGGGGCTATTATCTACAGTGCCTGCACCCGCTATGTGGGAAATCGCGTCTGCTACTACATTTGATGAGCCCGGAACAAACCAAAAATCTGGGTCAAAGGCTTGTATAGTTAAAAACCACCTCTGAAAGTTTCCGTTGGATATTGTCGTTGAAAAATACTTAACAATGCTCTGTGATCTGTATAAACTGTAATAGAGTAACCATATATATATATTCTTTGAAATGTTTGAGTGCCCAAACTACTGCAAGGCCCTCTAACTCGGTTACTGAGTATTTCGATTCTGTCTTTGAACATGAACGACTCGCATAGGTTATGAGAAAAAGTCTACCCTTGTTTGACTCCTGCTTAAGTACAGCTCCAAGACCCTGTTTACAAGCATCTGTGTGCAAAATAAAGGGTTTCTCAAAGTTGGGGAACCGAAGGATAGGCGCCTCGATCAAGTGTTGCTTGAGTAAGTTAAACGCATTGTCTTGCGCTGTAGTCCACTGGAAAGTAAATCCCTGTTTCAAAAGTGAAGTGAGTGGGTTTGCGATCTTCGCGAAATTAGCGATAAATCTTAGATAATGTCCTGTTAAACCAAGGAAGGATTTGACTTTGTCTGTTGTGGAAGGGACATTCTACAATTGTTTTTACTTTATCTGCATTAGGTTGAATACCGTTTCCATCAATTGTATGATCTAAGTAATTAATTCTTGTCTGTAAAAAGGAACATTTGGATAACTTGATTTTTAGGTTCGCATCCTTAAGTCGTAGGAATACTCTCTCAAGACTTTTGAAATGAGAAGGAATGTCTGGAGAAACGACAATTATATCATCAAGATAAACCAATACTTCTTTGCCCAACAAGTGACGAAAAATGTTAATCATTAACCTTGAGAAGGTGATCGGTGAAGAGTGGAGGCCGAAGGGCATGATGCATATGAACTGTCAATGACCATCTGGCGTACTGAACGCAGTCAGGTGGCGGCTTTCCTCTGACAACGGAATCTGCCAAAATCCGCGCAATGAATCCAAAGTTGAAAATACCTTATTGTTACCGAGGCTATGAAGAAGCTCTGATACCACTGGTAATGGGAAACTATCTTTCAACGAGACCTTGTTGAGTTTTCTAAAGTCTATGACTGGTCTAAAAGTTCCGTCCTTTTTTGGAACGATCATAAGTGGTGGATTCCATGGTGATCGTAATTCTTCTATAACCTTATCTTTCAAAACATGTCCTGAACAAGTTTGTTTGCTATATCTCTGTGCGTGTGGCAACCGATAGGCTGGGACGTAATTGGGACGTGTACTTCTCGCTACGTTAATAGTGTGAACATCCAAATGAGTTGTGCCGAGGGGTTCTCCTGACAAGGCAATAGCAGGCCTATACCGGTTGCGTAAGTCTGTTAACTGGTCAACATGCTTGGTTAACCCTACCTTATATATCATGTCAGGGGCTATAGTGGGGAGCTGACTCGAACCATGCACTGCTGAGTCAGGGGTAGGAGTAGGTGGTTGTGGGTTAGTTGAATCTGAGACTAGACGGAAATTAAACTCATGTAACTCCTCGTCTTGAATTTCGGACTTCAAAACGGAGAAATCCACAAGCTGTCCCTCTACGCAGAGGACAGGAGTGGGCCCCGTACTAGCAATGTACATGGCGACCTCTCCATCTGCGGTCTCATGAATAGAGGCGTCCATCGATAGCCCTTTGACTGTTAGTGAGGACGGTTCAGCAACTACTCTTAGTGCGAGATCACCCTGACTATGTCTGAGTCCATGATCATACATCCATGTTCGAGACAGTTGAGAGTGGAGTTTTCGTTAACGTGTCACTATGCAAAGTCATGTTTGTTTTCAATTTACCAGGGCAATGAGTGGAAAAGTAAAAAGGATGCATATTGTCTACTGTGAAGCAGGGCCCACTAGGGATGTATTAATGACTGACTGATCGAGAACTCTTCTCCGATAATGGGAGGAACGTATTATCAATACAAACAATATTTTCATGACAAATAGGACAGATCTTAAGTTGTGCCATAGATTGGCGTCCTAGTAACAAGTTAGCAGGAAAAGCTACACCACGAACAATGTAAGGGGTTATGGTAATGACCGAGTCGCCTATCCGAATGTTCATTTCATTAGTGCTTCTTACATCGAGATTTTCATTTGAGATGCTTTGAAGGGATGGGAAAAAGTCCTAGCATTGAACAAGATGAGTACGTATTAATGGTAGAATAAAATCATAATGAATGATATATGTTTCTGCGCCGCTATCTAGAAAGATTGTGATAATCTTATCCTGAAAATAACCCACTAATCGAAACTTGTAATGTGAGAAAATGCCAAATGACGAAAATGTCTGAAGAGTTCTTCATAAGATGGAGCCCTGTCATGAGAGGGAGGCCGTCATTGTTGATAATAAGACGATGAACCTGTGTTTGATGACGTCTGTCTAGCTAATGCTCGACATTCCGCTGAAGTGTGTCTAGCGTTGCTATGATATGAACACCTGCTTGGTGGTGTTGGGCGCGAGCGGGTGAAGGTCAACCTGTTGTTTGACTGGAGGAAATTATGACTTGGTCAGCAGAATTGTGACGACCGAGGCTGTGATGCCACGGGTTGTTGACTGCGCTTGCTTTGGTCAAAGCTCACGTGAGAATGAGTCCGATGTGTAAGGACACACATTTGCCTTATGTCCTGGTTGGCGACATGGGAAGCACGTAACTTTGTGTGAGTGTTTGTCATCACTGAGTCGCTTTATATGACCGTGAGATGAATTAGTGTGTTGACCACTAGAATGTTTCGTCACACTTGGACGAATGTCATATATAGTCTTATATTGATATGTTATACTGTTATGTCTTGGAGTTGGAATCACCACCTTTCTTTTGTTACTGACTATGATGGGTCGATGTCCTCATTAAGTAACCGTCGTCTTACGTCTGGAGGCAGGTCTTTTAGGATGAAGGTGATGTATAATAAACGCATGAGTGTTTGCACAGGGTTTTAAGATTCATCATGGCTGATATCCAGGGCGAGGATTCATAAGCCTCCCCATCTAACCTCATTCTTCGATATTTGGTACTTCAGTGATCAGAGACTAACGCATCATCCATGTATGTTGTATTAAGAGCACGTAAAAGGACGTGTAGTAAATTATCTGAGAATGATTCCTCACAACCTAGTTTAAACAACGTTTTGAATTCTTCCCAAGTTGTCCAGTTTCGAATGACATTTGAGTCATAGACAACCCTTAGCGTAATTGTTAGGCTGGTTGAAATCAATGAGGTTTCTAGCAGCCGATATAAGCGCTCTGTCTCCTGAATCACCATTATGTTCAACAATGTCCTCCGTATTTCTAATCCACCAATCAAAATGTGACATTTTACCATCAAATAACTCGTGTGGTTCCCTAGCTTGTTTTAGTGTAAAACAGATTTTGTGAAGGAACTGACTGTCCCGATTTCCCGTGATGTGGAGAGGGAGGTGGGTGTGTGTGAGGCAACGTATGAGAAGGTTTCTGCAGGTCACTTTGTCACCAGAGTTTGTCAACACAACTTTGTGTGACGTCGTCATTCTAGAAAGTTGGTTCCGTTTATATTAAGAGATTCTCGGTAAATTTCTAAGTGCATATGAACCTTTACGTCTACCGCATGGAATCTCGTCGGACATGTAATACAATCACACTTAAAGTTTGTAAGTGATAACAAAAAAAAAATAATTCAATATTACAAACACTATTGACCTAATCCAAAATACATATCATAAATCTTATTTGAAAGTATCATAATGAACTGAAGGCAATAAATGATTTTACGAAGGATGGGCATAACAGTATAACATATCAATATAAGACTATATATGAAAGTAGCCAATACTAAAAAGATAGTACAAATATATGAAAACACAAGAAGGAATATATGGAATGATAAATGAAAACTTAGATTAATTGGGTAAACTACATTGATGAAAAATCATATCGCCAAAAAGTATATATGTCTATATGTATAGACTAAGAACTAGTAACACCAAAAAGAGCTTACCTCACAGAGTGAGCCATTTTGACACAGTTCTTATCTGAATGGCAGATTCGTTCACGAAAGTGTCTTGGGTAAAGCGAGGTGGAGACGTGTGAAGAGTAGCGGCTCGCTAGCAGGAAAGTTGAGTGAGTGACAAGGGCAGGACCACGCGATGCTGACGTCTGGGATATCGCCACGGCTGATGACGTCTGGGATATTGCCACGGATGATGATGTCTGGGATATCGCCACGGATGATGTCGACGAGTCTCTGGAGCAGTCGACAAGATGACCTCCAAGTTGGCGTGGGCAGCATTACTGACCTTACATGAGACGTCTCGATGTGGTGATATCACTGAACGACTGTGGCGCTGTCTTAATTCCCTAGCAAACGGCAGAGTGTCAGCAGTGCAATTAAGGCGTATCTCCAATGCAGGGAGGTACGGGTGATGGAGCACGTAGCCGGCCGTGGGTTCCGCCCTTAACGTCCACAGGAGCGAGCGCCAAGACTGTGTCTGGTAGGCTTGTATGACTACTGGCAACACCAGGTGTAGAAATATGTAGTAAATGTGATGGTCACTGCCACCGTTTGTAAGGTTGAGTTGACAGGTAGGATATCGGGTCTTCTTCGTTTGTGGTACTCAGTGAAGATCAGGCAACCTTTGCAGATTTATTAGAAAGAATATGCACTCTGGGCACTATGCACTATGACACACTTTAGTGAACGGTGTGACGAGGCTGGCCAGTGTGTCCCCTCAAGTAAAACTAGCAGGGGTTATTTTGGAGTCCGTCATCACCCATTCAACAACGTGTTCAAATAACAGATCAGCTCTTACGTGTTGAAACAACAGATCAGCTCTTATGTGTTCAAACAGCAGATCAGCTCTTACGTGTTCAAACATCCTCATGAACAGTAGGCCGTGAGAACATGCATCTAACTATATGTCACTCATAGTAAAATGATGATAACAAATAGCTAATGAAAAAATAATGTTAACTGTATGTGAGTCTTACATCTTCGCTTGTTCCCAAGTTTGATTAGCAAGACCATGGGGTATCCGTGTAGCTTTCAGGAAAAAAACCCAAATCGCCACCCCGGATTTTGCCCTATCGCTTTGTGCAGAGGTAACGGATGAAATCGTCCTTGTTCGTTGGTTTACCATGAACAAAACTTCGGGCCTTCATCGTTCCTCCAAATGATCATGTCCAGGAAGGACATTCTACTTTCCCCCCCTCCTATTCTACGGTGAACTGAATACTCTCGCATGCGTTATTTAGCTGTCTGAGTCTTCCGCTTATGTCCATTCTCCTCGGGACTACGACTATCACGTTGTGAGCAAACCGGTACCAAGTGGAACTTCTGCCTATGATCTCAATGAATCTCTCATTCTCCATAATTTCCATAATTTCCATGAGGCGAACTCATGGTAATTCCTCTGTGCTCTCTATACTTTTCCCCGTCAAATGTAAACGGGCCGAATCTCACACATAGTGAAACAGGTTTCATATAATCCTCATTTGTTACCGGTAATTGTTCCTCCCGCACGTTACCTATCGTCTCTCCCACTGCCTGTAGGGCTCCATCTGCTGGAACGTTCGTGAATAGGGACTTAACATCGAAACTTGCTATTTCCTCATTCATAAAGTTAACCTTGTTTAGCTTGATTTTCAGATCTGATGAATTCCTCAAGTGAGTTCCACTGATTGACCCTCCTACCGCAGAAAGAGGTTTAGTTAGTCGTTTGGCTAGCCTGTGTGGGGCGTTGCCGATGCCTGACGTGATAGTTCTAGGGCAAACATTCTCTTTGTGCGACTTAGGGAATCCTTTCATCTTTGATGGTCGTGGGTTTTCTTAGGGAATCCTTTCATCTTTGATGGTCGTGGGTTTTCTTCCAGTAAGCTCAGCAGTTTCTTTTCTCTTTCAGTATCTTTCAGAATCTCTCTCATTTCCGGATTGAATTCTTTAGCCTCTTTCTCGTACGTCATCCCGTCACTTAGCAAGGCATGCATTTTGTTTATAATGACGACGCCTGCGCCTTTGTCCGTTTGTTATTATGGTTCTTTCGTCCTTGCTTAGATTGTGTAGGGCCTTAACATGTCGCCTGGGCAGTGAGCTTGGCTGAGCGTCGAAAAGTCCTCTGTAACGTGCTAGTACGCCTTGTTCAAATCTTTTATCCATCTCGTTATTTTCCCATCTGTAATTTTTGGTTATACATATTCCACATATCTCATCCTATCCTTCCGATATTCAGACCAAGACAGTGCCTCTTTTTCCGTGTTTGAAAGCCTTTTTGTAAACAGATTTGTAAATATATCAGATCTCCCTATCTTTGAACACACACTCTTGGTGCACAGTGATACTAACTCTTGCTGTAACCTCTCCCTTTGATCATTACTGTTTCTCTTCAGTCTACTAAGTGATGTGGCAAGGGAACATTACTCAGGTCGTTGATTAGCTTATGAATTCTGTTTGATAGGTTCTTCCTTTAGGTAAACTCACACTATCACTGAACAGTTTGTCACTTGCCTTGGCGTCGACCTGGGTATACCTTGCACGTTTATACAATCCCGCAGAAACCTCTTACGATTTACACAGCTTAGAATCTTCTCACTGTTGTACTCACGCTCTTCTGCACCTGTTCACCATTACCACCTCTGGATAGGTATCCATCATAAATAATGACAAATGTGGATAACAGGTTGGTATGGAAACAAATAGGTTAGAGCTGAGACACCTCAACGTTTCGACCGTTCAATGGTCTTCCTCAGGTGATACTGACTCCAGCATTCAGCGGGATCATATTCCCCAGCAAGTAATGGTTACCCAGTCGGACACCTTGATTGGATCACTTGTCCTGCTGCCTCTACCTGTTCATAGCGATCTCCGCTGCCTGGCGTGACCAGCAGGTGAACCTAGACATCCTGTTAATGTTGTCTTTGGTAGCGATGTATGCCACTTCTAAGGTCTATCTTATTTGTTTGCTTAAGCCCTCTTACAGTCTTCTCACCGCATCCCACCTCGGTAGGTGTCCATGTTCGTCCACATGTATCTTATCCTAGTCGTTCCTTTTCTATATTCCTTTCCCTGTCTCTCCATAATATGCTGGCTTACAACCACCACAGGGAATCTTGTACAGAACGCTTTCCTCAGTGCAGAGCCGCATGTCTGGTTTATATTTTACTATCTCATCAATCTTTATTCCCGACTATGTGGCTATATCTATGCCGGCTTGTTGTAGGTCTCTTTCACTAACGAGCTTGCTTGGAACTAGGAATGACTAAAAACTTTCACGTGTTGGTCTCAAGAGAAACAGGGAAAAGAATAAAAAATGGATCGATCAGCATAAGGCTGACTTAAGAAGCCACAGGACATCCAATGCCCTTGTGGTACATGTGGACGAACATGGACATCTACAGAAGTGGGACGAGGCGAGAACACTGCAAGAGGGCGTAAGCAAAGAAATAGAAAGAATCAGATGCGGCTAACATCGCTACCAAATACAGCGCTTACACAAGGTCTGGGTTCATCTACTAGTCACGTCAGGCAGCGGAGATCGCTGTAAACGAGTGGATGCAGTAGGACAAGCAATCAAAATCAGGGAGGGACACGCTAAGGTGTCCGACCGGGTGACCATCAAATGCAGTGAAATATGGCCCCACCGAATGCTGGAATGAGCATCACCTGAGGAAGACCGTTGACCAGTCGAAACGTTGAGATATGTCTCAGCTCTGACCCGTTTGTTTCCATACCATCCTGTTTTCCGCATTTGTCATGATGAATAATAGATTCCCCTCTATGTATACATACGAGATTACTAATCAATTTGAAGCAGAAAAATTTCTTAGATTTATTTGTGTTTGATATCAGATTGTCGTAGCTATTGTGGTTAATTTCCCTGTATTCATTTCAGATTTATATTCTTCTTGGTTCAGACAGTGTTAATGTTATTGAACTATTCTCTCAGATGAATAGTGATAAAAGTAATGTGGCATACTGGCACAAAAATGGCAATTATCATGAGAATCTTAATCGTTAGCTGAATGTGCCAGAGTTGTTCTTTTGGTTACCTAGTCACATCAGCACTTTTTCAGTAGCAATTCATAGGTTTACTTACTCACTCTCCCCATGTTAGCCACTCTCTCCTATATCATCTAGAGCCTCTTACAACGACCAAAATTTAAAGAAACTGGTATGCTGAAGATGGCAACTTTCCTGAGCATTAGATATGAACTTTGGAACTTCCACTCCCAACTCTTGTAGAATCCTAAACTGGACACATTCACTCTTGATATCTAGATGATTTGTCACTTGGAGCCTTTTCGCACTCTTCTATGCAACCCCTCTTCCCTTTCTCTTTTCTTTGTACATAATTGGCTTGATGTACTAAAGACCTGACAAAACAATGAAGAAAAATATTCAGTCCTAGAGAGCTCTTTCTTAGATCATATGTGTGTGTGTGTGTGTGTGTGTGTGTGTGTGTGTGTGTGTGTGTGTGTGTGTGTGTGTGTGTGTGTGTTTGTAATTATCTATTCTATTGTATGAGGAGGGAGATTTACACTCGTGCGTGTAATGACTATTTGTGTGTTATGGGGAGAGAGTTTTACGTTCGTGTTGCCCCGTCTCTTAACCTTGTGTATATACACCATATCTTCACTTATATGTATGAACACACACACACACACACACACACACACACACACACACACACACACACACACCAGCCTAAGCCACCAACCCGTTCATGACTTCCCCGAGGGGAAGATGAACAGCTGGGATTAACTGTGAGTCGGATGCCACGCAAAATATTCAAACCCGCACGATCTTTAACGCAAACCGCCATACTTTGGAAGCCCTTTGTGTGTGTGTGTGTGTGTGTGTGTGTGTGTGTGTGAGTTTTCCCGGGTACCAGGAGTGTAGTGGTTGTAGTCCCAATCACCTGTAAACACAGAAGTGATGGCCTGCTTCAGCCTCGCCAACCCAGCTAAAGTCTTCCCAGCCGGACCCACAAGCTCCCAAGAAATCCCACCTTGGTCTGTTGTTTTTCCCACACTCGATATTGGAATAAATCCCGGAACTTTTAGACTATTTTACTCGACCTGAAGTGTAAAAAATCTGGAGGACATTTTTATTAACGACACGCTATCTCTATCATGGACAATTTGACTTTTTCGTATGTCATAATAGAACATCTTAACGAGGTCATTCAATTGTATTCCTCTACAGTACTCTTCATATGGCAGCAGGTCATACTATAAGGCGCGACCCATGATCTCGTCGCCCAACTGTTTTCAGAGGTCAGACTAGGTTATGGGGTCATATTTCTCACCTCTCTAGCGGTGGCGAGGTGATGAAAGTACCTCACCCCGGCAGGACCCTAACTCTCAGAGTCATCCTCAGCTCACTTTCATGTAAGACATCTCTCTGTTTTCCACACCGTGCTATGCTCCCTCCCACACTAACCCCAGCCCCCATATGTCTTTAGCCCACCTACACTGTCCTCAGCCCCTTGTAAGACATCTCTCTGTTTTCCACACCGTGCTATGCTCCCTCCCACACTAACCCCAGCCCCCATAAGTCTTTAGCCCACCTACACTGTCCTTAGCCCCTTTTCATCCTCCTCAACTCCCTTGCGCTGTTCTTAGTTCCCCAGCACCGTCCTCAGCTTTCCTTCATTGTCCTCGGGTCCTCTATACTCTCCTAAGTCCCCGGGACTCGGCCCTTCTCTGAGCCTGGTACCAACGGAAAAGTCTTCATCTCTGACGGTGTTTGCTAACAAGATCCTCCACCTGTGAGAGGGTGAGCTACACTGCCGAGGGATGTGATGGACAATGTGTCTCGAGGACCCAGCTGACCAAGGATTTTATTACAGGTAGAAGGAGGTTGATTAATCTCCGTGCTCCGCGCTCCTTGTAATATATAATTTAAATATATAATTCAAATTCTCGATTGATATGGGTAAAACTGAAAGTTGATGGAGAGAGACGGGTGATTATTGGTGCATATGCACCTGGGCATGAGAAGAAAGATCATGAGAGTCAAGTGTTTTGGGAGCAGCTGAATGAGTGTAATAGTGGTTTTGATGCACGAGACCGGGTTATAGTGATGGGTGATTTAAATGCAAAGATGAGTAATGTGGCAGTTGAGGGAAAAATTGGTATACATGGGGTGTTCAGTGTTGTAAATGGAAATGGTGAAGAGCTTGTAGATTTATGTGCTGAAAAAGGACTGGTGATTGGGAATACCTGGTTTAAAAAGCGAGATATACATAAGTATACGTATGTAAGTAGGAGAGATGGCCAGAGAGCGTTATTGGATTACATGTTAATTGACAGGCGCGCGAAAGAGAGACTTTTAGATGTTAATGTGCTGAGAGGTGCAACTGGAGGGATGTCTGATCATTATCTTCTAGAGGCTAAGGTGAAGATTTGTGGGGGTTTTCAGAAAAGAAGAGTGAATGTTGGGGTGAAGAGGGTGGTGAGAGTAAGTGAGCTTGGGAAGGAGACTTGTGTGAGGAAGTACCAGGAGAGACTGAGTACAGAATGGAAAAAGGTGAGAACAATGGAAGTAAGGGGAGTGGGGGAGGAATGGGATGTATTTAGGGAATCAGTGATGGATTGCGCAAAAGATGCTTGCGACATGAGAAGAGTGGGAGGTGGGTTGATCAGAAAGGGTAATGAGTGGTGGGATGAAGAAGTAAGATTATTAGTGACAGAGAAGAGAGAGGCATTTGGACGATTTTTGCAGGGAAAAAATGCAATTGAGTGGGAGATGTATAAAAGAAAGAGACAGGGGGTCAAGAGAAAGGTGCAAGAGGTGAAAAAGAGGGCAAATGAGAGTTGGGGTGAGGGAGTATCATTAGATTTTAGGGAGAATAAAAAAATGTTCTGGAAGGAGGTAAATAAAGTGCGTAAGACAAGGGAGCAAATGGGAACTTCAGTGAAGGGCGCAAATGGGGAGGTGATAACAAGTAGTGGTGATGTGAGAAGGAGATGGAGTGAGCATTTTGAAGGTTTGTTGAATGTATTTGATGATAGAGTGGCAGATATAGGGTGTTTTGGTCGAGGTGGTGTGCAAAGTGAGAGGGTTAGGGAAAATGATTTGGTAAACAGAGAAGAGGTAGTAAAAGCTTTGCAGAAGATGAAAGCCGGCAAGGCAGCAGGTTTGGATGGTATTGCAGTGGAATTTATTAAAAAAGGGGGTGACTGTATTGTTGACTGGTTGGTAAGGTTATTTAATGTATGTATGACTCATGGTGAGGTGCCTGAGGATTGGCGGAATGCGTGCATAGTGCCATTGTACAAAGGCAAAGGGGATAAGAGTGAGTGCTCATATTTCAAAGGTATAAGTTTGTTGAGTATTCCTGGTAAATTATATGGGAGGGTACTGATTGAGAGGGTGAAGGCATGTACAGAGCATCAGATTGGGGAAGAGCAGTGTGGTTTCAGAAGTGGTAGAGGATGTGTGGATCAGGTGTTTGCTTTGAAGAATGTATGTGAGAAATACTTAGAAAAGCAAATGGATTTGTATGTAGCATTTATGGATCTGGAGAAGGCATATGATAGAGTTGATAGAGATGCTCTGTGGAAGGTATTAAGAATATATGGTGTAGGAGGCAAGTTGTTAGAAGCAGTGAAAAGTTTTTATCGAGGATGCAAGGCATGTGTACGTGTAGAAAGAGAGGAAAGTGATTGGTTGTCAGTCAATGTAGGTTTGCGGCAGGGGTGTGTGATGTCTCCATGGTTGTTTAATTTGTTTATGGATGGGGTTGTTAGGTAGGTGAATGCAAGAGTTTTGGAAAGAGGGGCAAGTATGAAGTCTGTTGTGGATGAAAGAGCTTGGGAAGTGAGTCAGTTGTTTGCTGATGATACAGCGCTGGTGGCTGATTCATGTGAGAAACTGCAGAAGCTGGTGACTGAGTTTGGTAAAGTGTGTGAAAGAAGAAAGTTAAGAGTAAATGTGAATAAGAGCAAGGTTATTAGGTGCAGTAGGGTTGAGGGTCAAGTCAATTGGGAGGTAAGTTTGAATGGAGAAAAACTGGAGGAAGTAAAGTGTTTTAGATATCTGGGAGTGGATCTGGCAGCGGATGGAACCATGGAAGCGGAAGTAGATCATAGGGTGGGGGAGGGGACGAAAATCCTGGGAGCCTTGAAGAATGTTTGGAATTCGAGAACATTATCTCGGAAAGCAAAAATGGGTATGTTTGAAGGAATAGTGGTTCCAACAATGTTGTATGGTTGCGAGGCGTGGGCTGTGGATAGAGTTGTGCGCAGGAGGGAGGATGTGCTGGAAATGAGATGTTTGAGGACAATGTGTGGTGTGAGGTGGTTTGATCGAGTAAGTAACGTAAGGGTAAGAGAGAAGTGTGGAAATAAAAAGAGCGTGGTTGAGAGAGCAGAAGAGGGTGTTTTGAAATGGTTTGGGCACATGGAGAGATTGAGTGAGGAAAGATTGACCAAGAGGATATATGTGTCGGAGGTGTAGGGAACGAGGAGAAGTGGGAGACCATATTGGAGGTGGAAAGATGGAGTGAAAAAGATTTTGTGTGATCGGGGCCTGAACATGCAGGAGGGTGAAAGGAGGGCAAGGAATAGAGTGAATTGGATCGATGTGGTATACCGGGGTTGACGTGCTGTCAGTGGATTGAATCAGGGCATGTGAAGCGTCTGGGGTAAACCATGGAAAGCTGTGTAGGTATGTATATTTTGCGTGTGTGGACGTGTATGTATATACATGTGTATGGGGGTGGGTTGGGCCATTTCTTTCGTCTGTTTCCTTGCGCTACCTCGCAAACGCGGGAGACAGCGACAAAGCAAAAAAAAAGAATATATATATATATATATATATATATATATATATATATATATATATATATATATATATATATATATATATATATATATATATACATATATATATTATTCTTTGTCGCTGTCTCCCGCATTAGCGAGGTAGCGCAAGGAGACAGACGAAAGAATGGCCCAACACACCCACATACACATGTATATACATACACGTCCACACACGCACATATGCATACCTATAAATTTCAACGTATACATATATATATATACATACAAAGACATATACATATATACACATGTACATAATTCATACTTGCTGCCTTTATTCATCCACGTCGACACCCCGCCACACATGAAATGGCAACCCCCTCCCCCGCACATGCACGAGGTACCACTAAGAAAAGACAGCAAAGGCCAGATTCCTTCACACTCAGTCTCTAGCTGTCATGTATAATTCACCGAAACTACAGCTGCCTTTCCACAACCAGGCCCTACAAAACTTTCCATGGTTTACTCCAGATGCTTCACATGCCCTGGTTCAATCCATTGACACCACGTCGACCCCGGTATACCAAATCGTTCCAATTCACTCTACTCCTTGCAAGCTTTTCATCCTCCTGCATGTTCAGGCCCCGATCGCTCAAAATCTTTTTCACTCCATCCTTCCACCTCCAATTTGGTCTCCCACTTCTCCTCGTTCCCTCCACCTCTGACACATATATCCTCTTTGTCAATCTTTCTTCAGTCATTCTTTCCATGTGACCAAACCATTTCAACACACCCTCTTCTGCTTGGAAGGTTCTGTAGAGCCTAGATGTGGAAAGGGAGCTGTGGTTTCGGGCATTATTACGTGACAGCTAGAGACCGAGTGTGAGCGAATGGGGCCTTTGTTGTCTTTTCCTAGCGCTACGTCGCACACATGAGGGGGGAGGGGGATGTTATTCCATGTGTGGCGAGGTGGCGATGGGAATAGATAAAGGCAGACAGTATGAATTATGTACATGTGTATACATATATATATATATATACATTGAGATTTATAGGTATTTATATTTGCGTGTGTGGACGTGTATGTATATACATGTGTATGGGGGTGGGTTGGGCCATTTCTTTCGTCTGCTTCCTTGCGCTACCTCGCAAACGCGGGAGACACCGACAAAGCAAAATAAAAAAAAATAGAAATATATATATATATATATATATATATATATATATATATATATATATATATATATATATATATATATATATATATATATATATTTTTTTTCTTTTTCATACTATTTGCCATTTCCCGCGATAGCGAGGTGCGTTAAGAACAGAGAACTGGGCCTTAGAGGGAATATCCTCACCTGACCCCCTTCTTTGTTCCTTCTTTTGGAAAATTAAAAAAAATAAGAAAGGGGAGGATTTCCAGCCACCCGCTCCCTCCCCTTTTAGTCGCCTTCTACGACACGCAGGGAATACGTGGGAAGTATTCTTTCTCCCCTATCCCCATGGATAATATATATATATATATGTATGTATATATATATATATATATATATATATATATATATATATATATATATATATATATATATATATATATATATTATTCCTGGGGATAGGGGATTAAGAATACTTCCCACGCATTCCTCACGTGTCGTAGAAGGCTACAAAAGGGGACGGGAGCGGGGGGCCAAAAACCCTCCCCTCCTTGTATTTTAACTTTCTAAGAGGGGAAACAGAAGAAGGAGTCACGCGAGGAGTGCTCATCCTCCTCGAAGGCTCAGATTGGGGTGTCTAAATGTGTGTGGATGTAACAAAGATGAGAAAAAAGTAGAGATAGGTTATATGTTTGAGGAAAGGAACCTGGATGTTTTGACTCTGAGTGAAACGAAGCTAAAGGGTAAAGGGGAAGAGTGGTTTGGGAATGTCTTGGGAGTAAAGTCAGGGGTTAGTGGGAGGACAAGAGCAAGGGAAGGAGGAGCACTACTCTTGAATCAGGAGTTGTGGGAGTATGTGATAGAGTGTAAGAAAGTAAATTCTAGATTGATATAGGTAAAACTGAAAGTTGATGGAGAGAGATGGGTGATTATTGGTGCATATGCACCTGGGCATGAGAAGAAAGATCATGAGAGGCAAATGTTTTGGGAGCAGCTGAATGAGTGTGTTAGTGGTTTTGATGCACAAGACCGGATTATAGTGATGGGTGATTTGAATGCAAAGGTGAGTAATGTGGCAGTTGAGGGAATAATTGGTATACATGGAGTGTTCAGTGTTGTAAATGGAAATGGTGAAGAGCTTGTATATTTATGTGCTGAAAAAGGACTGGTGATTGGGAATACCTGGTTTAAAAAGCGAGATATACATAAGTATACGTATGTAAGTAGGAGAGATGGTCAGAGAACGTTATTGGATTACGTGTTAATTGATAGACGCACGAAAGAGAGACTTTTGGATGTTAATGTGCTGAGAGGTGCAACTGGAGGGATGTCTGATCTTTATCTTGTGGAAGCGAAGGTGAAGATTTGTGGGGGTTTTCAGAAAAGAAGAGAGAATGTTGGGGTGAAGAGAGTGGTGAGAGTAAGTGAGCTTGGGAAGGAGACTTGTGTGAGGAAGTACCAGGAGAGACTGAGTACAGAATGGAAAAAGGTGAGAACAAAGGAGGTAAGGGGAGTGGGGGAGGAATGGGATGTATTTAGGGAAGCAGTGATGGCTTGCGCAAAAGATGCTTCTGGCATGAGAAGCGTGGGAGGTGGTTTCATTAGAAAAGGTAGTGAGTGGTGGGATGAAGAAGTAAGATTATTAGTAAAAGAGAAGAGAGAGGTATTTGAACGATTTTTGCAGGAAAAAAATGCAAATGAGTGGGAGAGGTAAAAAAGAAAGAGGCAGGAGGTCAAGAGAAAGGTGCAAGAGGTGAAAAAGAGAGCAGATGAGAGTTGGGGTTAGAGAGTATCATTAAATTTCAGGGAGAATAAAAAGATGTTTTGGAAGGAGGTAAATAAAGTGCGTAAGACAAGGGAGGAAACGGGAACTTCAGTGAAGGGGGCTAATGGGGAGGTGATAACAAGTAGTGGTGATATGAGACGGAGATGGAGTAAGTATTTTGAAGGTTTGTTGAATGTGTTTGATGATAGAGTGGCAGATATAGGGTGTCTTGATCGAGGTGGTGTGCAAAGTGAGAGGGTTAGGGAAAATGATTTGGTTAATAGAAAAGAGGTAGTAAAAGCTTTACGGAAGATGAAAGCCGGCAAAGCAGCAGGTTTGGATGGTATTGCAGTGGAATTTATTAAAAAAGAGGGTGACTGTATTGTTGACTGGTTGGTAAGGTTATTTAATGTATGTATGATTCATGGTGAGGTGCCTGAGGATTGGCGGAATGCGTGCATAGTGCCATTGTATAAAGGCAAAGGGGATAAGAGTGAGTGCTCAAATTACAGAGGTATAAGTTTGTTGAGTATTCCTGGTAAATTATATGGGAGGGTATTGATTGAGAGGGTAAAGGCGTGTACAGAGTATCAGATTGGGGAAGAGCAGTGTGGCTTCAAAAGTGGTAGAGGATGTGTTGATCAGGTGTTTGCTTTGAAGAATGTATTTGAGAAATACTTAAAAAAACAAATGGATTTGTACGTAGCATTTATGGATCTGGAGAAGGCATATGATAGAGTTGATAGAGATGCTCTGTGGAAGGTTTAAGAATATATGGTGTGGGAGGCAAGTTGTTAGAAGCAGTGAAAAGTTTTTATCGAGGATGTAAGGCTTGTGTACGTGTAAGAAGAGAGGAAAGTGATTGGTTGTCAGTGAATGTAGGTTTGCGGCAGGGGTTGTTAGGGAGGTGAATGCAAGAGTTTTGGAAAGAGGGGCAAGTATGCAGTCTGTTGTGGATGAGAGAGCTTGATAAGTGAGTAAGTTGTTGTTCGCTGATGATGCAGTGCTGGTGGCTGATTCATGTAAGAAACTCCAAAAGCTGGTGACTGAGTTTGGTAAAGTGTGTGAAAGAAGAAAGTTAAGAGTAAATGTGAATAAGAGCAAGGTTATTGGGTACAGTAGAGTTGAGGGTCAAGTCAATTGGGAGGTAAGTTTGAATGGAGAAAAACGGGAGGAAGTAAAGTGTTTTAGATATCTGGGAGTGGATCTGGCAGCGGATGGAACCATGGAAGCCGAAGTGAATTATAGGGTGGGGGGAGGGGGGTGTCGCTGTCTCCCGCTTTTGATGGTAGGGGGCAAGGGACAAAAGAAAAGAATGGCCAACACCCCCACATACAAATGTATATACTTTACACGCCCCACACACGCACTTTGAAAAATATAAATTTCAACGTAAAACATTTATAAAAAAAATTCAAAGCCCAATTTCAATATACACATGTACAAAATTCTTATTTGCTGCCTTTTTTCATCCCAAGTCGCCCCACCCGCCAACATAAAATGGAACCCCCCCCCCCGCCCATGCACAAAAGGTACCATAAAAAAAGACAAAAAAGGCCAGTTCCCCTTTTCACATTCGGGTCTCTAGCTGTCATGTTTTTTTTCCCCGGGAAACTACAGCTCCCTTTTCCCAAAACCGGGCCCCTTTCAAAATTTTCCCATGGTTTACTCCTGTTTGCTTCACATGCCCTGGTTCAACCCAAATTGGGAAAACCACTTTCGACCCCGGTATCCCAAATCTTTCCCAAATTTCCTCTACCCCTTGAAAGCTTTTTTTTTTTCCTGCATGTTCGGGCCCCGTTTCGCTAAAAATCTTTTTCCTCCACCCTTTCCCAACCCCCTTTTTTTGGTCTCCATTCTCCTTTTCCCCTCCACCTCTGACCCTTTTAATCCTTTTGTCAATCTTTCTTCAGTCTTTTTTTCCCATGTGACCAAACCATTTCAACACCCCCTTTTTCTGTTGGAAGGTTTTTAGACCCTTGATGGGGAAAGGGGCTTTTTGGTTTTCGGGATTTTTTTTTTTTTTTTTTTTTTTTTTTTTTTTTTTTTTTTTTTTTTTTTTAGTGACACCCTAGAGACCGATTTGGGGAGGATTGGGGCCTTTGTTGTCTTTTCCTAGCGAAATTTTCGCACACATGAGGGGGGAGGGGGAGGGTTTTTCCCATGGGGTGGGCGGGTGGCGAGGGGAAATTGTTTAAAGGCAGAAAGTTGAATTATGTACTTTGTGAATAAATATATTTTTATTTTACTTGGGGATTTTTTTGGTTTTTATATTTGCGTGTGTGGACGTGTTGTATATACTGTGTATGGGGGGGGGTTTTTGGGGCCTTTTTCCTTTCGTCTGCTTCCTTGGTACCTCGAAATTCGCGGGAGACACCGACAAAGCAAAATTAAAAAAAAAATTTTTTTTTTAAAATTTTATATTATATATATTATATAATATTTATTTTTATAATATTTTATTTATAATATAAAATTTTATATATTTATTTTTTTTCTTTTTTTTTTTACTTTTTGCCTTTTTCCCGCGATAGCGAGGTGCTTTTAAAGAACAGAAATGGGCCTTGGGGGGGAATATCTCAATGCCCCCCTTTTTTTTCCTTCTTTTTGGGAAAAAAAAAAAAAAATTTTGAAAGGGGAGGTTTTCCAGCCCCCCCGCTCCCCCCCTTTTAGTCGCCTTCTAGGGGACACGCGGGGAATAGGGGGAAAGTTTTCTTTCCCCCCTTTCCCCATGGATAATATTTTAAAATAAAAAGTATGTATATATTTTATTTATATATTTTATTTTATATATATATATTTATATATATATTATTATATTTTATATTTATTTTTCCCGGGGTTTAGGGGATTAAGAATTTCCCACGCTTTCCTCAGTGTTTTGGAAGGGGCTAAAAAAGGGGGGAGGGGAGGGGGGGGGGCCAAAAAACCTCCCCTCCTTGTATTTTAATTTTCCTAAGGGGGAAAAAACAGAAAAAGGGAGTCCGCGAGGGGTGCTAATCCTCCTCAAAGGCTCAGATTGGGGTTTAAAATGTGTGTGGTTTGTAAAAAAGTTTGAGAAAAAAGTAGAGTTTGGTTATATTTTGAGGAAAGGAACCGGATTTTTTTAAAAGGGGGAGTGAAAGGGAAGCTAAGGGGTTTAAAGGGGAGGGGGGGGTTTTGGGAAGGGTTTGGGGTAAAGTCAGGGGTTAGGGGAGGCCCAAGAGAAAGGGGAAGGGGGGGCCTACACTTAAATTCAGGAGTTGGGGGAAAGTATGTGATGAGTGTAAGAAAGTAATTTAGTTTGATATGGAAAAATAAAAGTTGGGGAGAGGATTGGGTGATTTTTGGGGTGCTTTATGAACTGGGCATGAGAAGAAAGTTCTTTGGAGGCAAATTTTTTGGGGGAGAAAGCGGGAATGAGTGTGTTATGGTTTTGATGACCAAAGGGATTAAAAGTGATGGGTGATTTTTAATGCAAAGGTGAGTAATGTGGCAGTTGAAAGGGGAAAAATTGGTATAAATGGGGGTGTTCTTTTTTGGGTTGGGGAAACAAATTTTAAAAATTTTTGGGTTTTTTTAAAGGGGTTTTGTTAATATTTTATGGGGGGCTGGGGGAAAACAGGGGAACTGGTTTTTTATTGGGAATTTAATGGTTTTTAAAAAGCCCCGGAGATTTTACCCCCTAAATGGGGGATTTAAACCGTAATTTTGGTTAAGTTAAAGGGGGAGATGGTTTTAGTTTGAAAGTTATTGGATTACGGTTAAAATTTATAGACGCACGAAAGAGGACTTTTGGGGTGTTAATGTGCTGGGGAGGTTGGGAAACCCGGAAGGGGTGTCTGTTTTTTATCTTTGGAAGCGGGAAAGGGGAAGATTTTGGGGGGGTTTTTAGAAAAAATTTAAAGAAATTTTTGGGGTGAAGAGAGTGGGAGAGTAAGTGAGCTTGGGGGAAAGGGACTTTTTGTGGAGGGAAATTAACCCCCCGGAGAGACTGAGTTTCAGAAAGGAAAAAAAATGGAACAAGGAGGGGTTTAAAGGGGAAATGGGGGGAGGAATTTGGGAAAGGATTTTTGGGGGAAACAGTGATGGCTTGGGGCAAAAAAAAACTTCTGGCTTTTGGAAGGTGGGAGGGGGTTTTATTAGAAAAGGGGAGTTTAGTGGTGGGATGAAGAAGTAAGATTATTAGTAAAAAAGAAGGGGAGGGCATTTTAACGATTTTTGCAGGAAAAAAAAAACAATTGAGTGGGAGAGGTAAAAAAAAAAGAGGCAGGTGGTCAAGTAGAAAGGTGCAGAGGTGATAAAAGAGTGCAGATGAGCTGTTGGGGTTAGAGAGTATCATTAAATGTCAGGGGAGAATAAAAAGTTGTTTTGGAAGGAGGGTATATTAAGTGCGTTAGGGACAAGGAGGAAAACGGAAACTTCAGTGAAGGGAGGCTAATAGGGGAGGTGATAACAAGTAGTGGTGAGATGAGGACGGAGATGGAAAGTAAGAATTTTGATAGGTTTGTTTGATTGTGTTTTGTGTTTAGAGTGGCAGATATATGGGTTTGTCTTGATCGAGGTGTGTGCAAAGTGAGAGGGGTAGGGAAATGATTTGGTTAATAGAATAGAACGGTAGTAAAAGCTTTACGGAAGATGAAAGCGGCAATAGAAGCAGGTTTGGAGGGTATTGCAGGGGAATTTATTAAAAAAGAGGGTGATTGAATGTATTGTTGACTGGTTGGTTAAGGTTATTTTGATTGTATGTAATGATTCATGGTAGTGGTGCCTGAGGATGGGCGGAATGCGTTGCTTAGTGCCTTGTATAAAGGCTAAAGGGAGATACGGAGTGAGTGCTCAAATCTACAGTATGGTTTATGTTGTTGAGGTATTCTGGTAAATTATATTGGGAGGGTTTGATTGAGAGGGTAAAGGCGTTCTGTCAGAGTTATCAGATTGGGGAAGAGCAGGGGCTTCAATAGTGGGTAGTGGAATGATGTGTGATCATTGTGTTTTGCTTTGAAGAATGTTTTTGAGAAATACTTAAAAAACAAATGGATTTGTACGTAGCATTTATGGATCTGGAGGAAAGGCATATGATGAGTTGATAGAGATGCTATGGGAACGTTAAGAAATATTATTGGATTGTGGGTGGCAAGTTGTTAGAAAAGCAGTGAAATTTTTTTATCGAGGATTGTAAGGCTTGTGTACGTGTAAGAAGTGGAGGAAAGTGATTGGTTGTCAGTGAATGTAAGGTTGGCGGCAGGGGTGTTAGGGAGGTGAATGCAAGTGTTTTGGAAAGAGGGGCAAGGATGCAGTTCTGTTGTGGATGAGAGAGCCTGATAACTGTGAGTAAAGTTTGTTGTTTTCCCGTGATGATGCAGTGCTGGGGTGTGATTCATGTAAGAAACTCCAAAAAGTGGTGACTGAGTTTGGTAAGTGTGTGAAGAGAAAGTTAAGAGTAAAATGTGAATAAGAGCAAGGTTATTGGGGTACTGTAGAGTTGTGGGTCAAGTCAATTGGTGAGGTAAGTTTGAATGGAGAAAAACGGGAGGAAGGTGAAGTGTTTTAGATTTTGGGATGATCTGCAGCGGATGGAACCATGGAAGCCGAAGTGAAGTATAGGGTGGGGGAGGAGCGATCAAACCACCTACACCCCATATTTTCCTCAAACATCTAATTTCCAGCACATCCACCCTCCTCCGGACAACTTTATCCATAGCCCACGCCTCACAACCATACAACATTGTTGGAACCACTATTCCTTCAAACATAACCATTTTTGCTTTCCGAGATAATGTTCTCGACTTCCAAACATTCTTCAAGGCTCCCAGAATTTTTTCCCCCTCCCCCACCCTATGATCCGCTTTCGCTTCCATGTTTCCATCCGCTGCCAGATCCACTCCCATATATCTAAAACACTTTACTTCCTCCAGTTTTTCTCCATTTAAACTTACCTCCCAACTGACTTGTCCCTCAACCCTACTGTACCTAACAACCTTGCTCTTATTCTCATTTACTCTTAACTTTCTTCTTTCACACACTTTACCAAACTCAGTCACCAGCTTTTACAGTTTCTCACATCAATCAGCCACCAGCGCTGTATCATCATCGAACAACAACTGACTCACTTCCCAAGCTCTCTAATCCACAACACACTGCATACTTGCCCCTCTTTCCAAAACTCTTGCATTCACCTCCCTAACAACCCCATCCATAAACAAATTAAACAACCATGGAGAGATAACACACCCCTGCCGCAAACCTACCTTCCACAGAGCATCTCTATCAACTTCTATTTAGCCTTCTCCAAGAACAATGAATGCTACATTACAAATCCTTTTGCCTTTCTAAGTATTCTCACCAAACATTCTCAAAGCAAACACTTCCTGATCCTAACCTCTCTCCACATATATATATATATATATATATATATTTATATTTGTATTTATATTTATTTTATATTTATAATATATTTTATTTATATATATATATATATATATTATTTTATCTATATTATATATAATATTTATTATATTTATATATATATATATATAAATTTATTTGTTTATATTTATATATATATTTTTTTTTTTTTTACCTAATCGTCATTTCCGCGTTGCGAGGTAGCGCTATGAACAGAGGACTGGCCTTTTTTGGAATTTCTCACCTGGCCCCTCTGTTCCTTCTTTTGGAATAATTAAAAAAAAAAAAAATAGAGGGAGGAGATTTCCTAGCCCCCCGCTCCCCCTTTCCCCTTTTTGTCGCTTCTACGACACGCAGGAAATACGTGGATGTATTCTTCTTATCCCTTTTCCCAGGGATAATATATATTTATTTAATTATAATTGTATATATATTTATTATATATTAAATATAATATTATATATATATATTATTTATATATTTTATGATTATATATATTATAAGTTATATATATATTTTTTTTATGTTATTATATATATTTTTTTTTTTTCTTTTTGCACTTTGTCGCTAGTCTCCCGCGTTTGCGATGGTATTTTAGCGCAAGGAAACAGACGAAAGAAATGGCCCCAACCCACCACCCATACACTTGCCTTGTCTGAATCACTGACAGGCACGTTCAACCCGGAAGACAACATCGCTCAATTTCACCCTACTGCATGTTCTGGACCGAATCTCTCAAAATCTTTTCCACTCCATCTCTCTATCTCCATTTTGGTTCTTCCCTTCTTTCTCGTTCCCTCCATCTCCGAAAATTTATCCTCTTGGTCAATCTTTCCTACTCTTTCTCCATGCCCCCAAAAAACCTTTTCAAAACCCACCCTCTTTGCCCCTCTAAACCCACGCTTTTTTTTATTTACAATTTTCTTTTTTCCCCTTACGTTATTTCGATAAAAACCCCTTTCCAACCCCACATTGCCCTCAACATCTCTTTTTCCAGCCATCCATCCTCCTGCGCACAACTCTACCCCTTCCCCCAAAGCCTCGCCCCTTTTAAAACATTGTTGGAAACCCAAATATTCCTTAAAACATACCCATTTTTTTTTTTCCGGGAGAAAATTGTTCTCGACTTCCACACATTCTTAAAGGCTCCCTTTTTTCGCCCCCCCCCACCCTATGTTCCACTTCCGCTTCCAGGGTTTCCCACCCGCTGCCAGTTCCACTCCCAGATATTTAAAAACCTTCATTTCCCCCAGTTTTTCTCCATTCAAACTACCCCCCAAATTTTAAAATTGCCCCCTCACCCTATGTACCAAAAAACCTTGTTTCTTTTTCACATTTACTTTAATTTTTTTCTTTCCCCAAAATTTTTTCCCCCAAATTAAGTCCCCAGCTTCGGGAGTTTCTCACATGAATCAGCCACCAGCGCTTTTTCATCAGGCAAAACAAAAAAACTGACTCATTTCCCCAAGCTCTCTCATCCCCAAAGCTTCATACTTCCCCCTTTTCCCAAAAACTCTTGCATTCCCCCCAAAAACCCAATCCATAAACAAATTAAAAAACCCATGGGGGAAAATTCACCCCCCTGCCGAAAAACCCTTAAAATTCACTGAAAACCCAATATTTTCCCTCTTTTCCCCTACACTTTTACACACCCTTTAATTTCCTCGAAAAAAAACTTTTCACTGCTTCTAAAACTTGCCTCCCACACCATTTTTTTTAAATTTTACCTTCCCCCGGCATCTCTTTTAAACCCTCTATCATATCCCTTTTCCCAGATTTTTTAAATGCTACTTTAAAAAACCATTTGTTTTTTAAAATTTTATTTCTCACATACATTCTTCAAAGCAAACACCTGTTCCACACTCCTTCCCACTTCTAAAAACCACATGCTTTCCCAACCCTTATGCTCTGTACTTTCCCTTTCACCCTCTCAATAAATTTTTCCCCCCCTTTTAAAATTTTCCCGGAAATTTACTCAACAAACTTATCCCTTCTGAAATTTTGAGCACTCACTCTTAAATCCCTTTGTTTTTGTAAAATGGCACTATTCCCCGCTTTCCGCCAATCTCAGGCCCCTCCCGTGAGTCATACTTTACTTTTTAAAAAACCCCTTCCCAAAACAGTAAAAACCAATACGTCCCCCCTTTTTTTTTAATTTTTTCCCATGCAATACCTTTTAAAAACCCTGTTTCCCTTGCCGGCTTTTATTTTCCCCCAAAGCTTTTACTACCTTTCTTTTTTCCCAAATCATTTTCCCAAACCCCTCGCACTTTGCACCCCACCTCCCCCAAAAAACCCCCTTTCAAATCTCCCACTTATCATAAAACCATTAAAAAACCTTAAAAATTACTCACTCTATCTCCTTCTCACATCACCACTACTTGTTATCACCTCCCCATTTTGCCCTTCACTAAAGCCCCCTTTGCTCCTTGTTTACGCACTTTTTTACCTCCTTCCCGAAAAATTTTTTTTATTCTCCCTAAAAATTTAATGTTTCTTCTCCCCAACCTCATTTGGGCCCCTTTTTCACCTTTGCCCCCTCTCTCTTGATCCTGGGCTCTTTTTTTTTTACGTCTCCCAATCAATTGCATTTTTTTCCCCGCAAAAATCGTCCAAAAGCCTCTCTTTTCTTTCGTAATCCCCTTACTTCTTTATCCCCCCTTTACTACCCATTCTAATCAAAACCCCCCTCCCACTTTTCATTTCCCCAAGCATCTTTTGCGCAATCCATCATGTTTTCCCCAAATTCATCCCTTTTCCCCCCCCACTCCCTTTCTTCCAAATTTTTTCACCATTTTTCCCTTCTTTTCTCAAATCCCCTCTGGTAAATTCCTCACACAAGTCTCCTTTACCAAGCTATTACTCTCCCCCACCCTTTCCCCCCCAAAATTCACTCTTTTTTTTTGAAAACCATTTAAAAATGTTCACCTTAGCCTCCCAAGATTAATTTCAGAATCCCCCCAGTTGCACCTTTTCAGCACCCTTAACATCCAAAAGTCTCTCTTTCGGCGCCTGTCAATTAACACGTAAAACCCAAAAACGGGTCTTGGCCATCTCTCCCACTTTAAAATGATACTTATGTTATCTCGCTTTTTAAACAGGTATTCCCCAAATTTTCAGTCCTTTTTTTAAACAAATAAATCCCAAGCTCTTCACCCTTTTTCCCTTTACAACCCCTTTAAACACCATTTTATACCAAATTTTTCCCTCAACTGCCACATTTTCTTCCCCTTTTCACTCAAATCACCAACTTTTTAACCCCGGGTTTGTGCATCAAAAAACCCCTAACACATCATTAAAATGCTCCCAAAACATTGCCTCTATGATCTTTTTCTCATGCCCGGGGCTTTTGCACAAATTTAAACCCCATTTTTCTCCATCAACTTTCAGTTTTACCCCTATTTAAAGAGAATTTTTCTTTTTTACATTTTATCACATACTTTCCCCAAAATCCCGTTTTTAGGTTTTTGCTAATCCTCCTTGCTCTTGGGCCTTCATAAACCCCCGGGCCTTTTTTCCCCAAAAAAACATTCCCAAACCAAATCTTCCCCTTTACCCCTTTAGCTTTTGTTTTTTCTCAGAGCCAAAACTCCCGGTTTTCCTTTTTATCAAACTTTCTACCCATTCTCCTTTTTTCACTTTTTGGTTACAAACCATTTTGGCACCCCAAACTGAGCCTTCGGGGGAGGATGAGCCTCCCCCCGTGACTCCCTTTTGTTTCCCATTTTTGAAAGTTAAAAAAAAAATACAAGGAGGGAGGGTTTTTGGACCCCCCCTCCGTCCCCTCTAGTCGCCCTTTTACGACACGCGAGGAAAATTTCGTTGGGAAATATTTTTTTTCAACCCCCATCCCCCGGGGGGTAAAAAAAACTTATATTTTTTATACACCCCTACACAACATACCCACACAGCACCCTATTCACAACCCCACCCAAAAACATATATATACATGTGAAAAAGTAATAAACAATTTAGAAAAATAATTTTATTAAAAATATATAATTTTATATAAATAATTTATATTTTATATATAATATAAAATATAATATATATATATATATATATATTTTTCTTTCTTTTGTACTATTTACCATTTCCGCAATTTGCGAGGTTTGCATTAAGAAAAGAGGGGCTGGGCCCATGAAGGAAATTTTCCTCACTGACCCCCCTTTTCTGTTCCTTCTTTTTTGGGAAAAATTTAAAAAACGAAAAGAGGAGGATTTCCGTCACCCGCTCCCCCCCCTTTTTTTTGGGGGGCCTTTACCCAACGCAGGGAAAACGTGGGGAAATATTCTCTTCCCCCATCGCCATATATAAAATTATAATTTATTTTTATATATTTTATTTATATAATTATATTAATATATTATATATATAAAAATTTATATTTTTTATTTTATTATATTATATATATTAAATATATTATAAAATTTATATATATATATTTATATATATAATATATATATATTTTATTATAAAAATATATAATATTTTAATAAATATATATTTTTATATATATATATATATATTATCCCTGGGGATAGGAGAGAAAGTAATATTTTCCCACGTTTTCCTGTGTGTCGTAGAATGGCGACTAAAGGGGGAGGGAGCGGTGGCTGGAAATTCTCCCCTCTCGTTTTTTTTTTTCAATTTTCCAAAAGAAGGAACAGAAAATGGGGGTCCAGGTGAGGATATTCCCTTAAAGGCCCAGCCCTCTGTTTTTAAACGCTACCTCGCTAAACGCGGGGATGGCGAATAGTATGAAAAAAAAAAAAAAAAAAAAAAATATATATTATATATATATATATATATATATATATATATATATATATATATATATATATATATATATATATATATATATATATATATATATATATATATATATATATACTTCTTCACACAGGTCTCCTTCCCAAGCTCACTTACTCTCACCACCTTCTTCACCCCAACATTCACTCTTCTTTTCTGAAAACCCATACTAATCTTCACCTTAGCCTCCACAAGATAATGATCAGACATCCCTCCAGTTGCACCTCTCAGCACATTGACATCCAAAAGTCTCTCTTTCGCACGCCTGTCCATTAACACGTAATCCAATAACGCTCTCTGGCCATCTCTCCTACTTACATAAGTATACTTATGTATATCTCGCTTTTTAAACCAGGTATTCCCAATCATCAGTCCTTTTTCAGCACATAAATCTACAAGCTCTTCACCATTTCCATTTACAACGCTGAACACCCCATGCATACCAATTATTCCCTCAACTGCCACATTACTCACCTTTGCATTCAAATCACCCATCACTATAACCCGGTCTCGTGCCTCAAAACCGCTAACACATGTGTATGGGGGGGGTTGGGCCATTTCTTTCGTCTGTTTCCTTGCGCTACCTCGCAAACGCGGGAGACAGCGACAAAGTATAAAAAAAAAAAAAATATATATATATATATATATATATATATATATATATATATATATATATATATATATATATATATGTTTTTTTTTTTTTTTTTTTTTTGCTTTGTCGCTGTCTCCCGCATTTGCGAGGTAGCGCAAGGAAACAGACGAAAGAAATGGCCCAACCCACCCCCATACATATGTAAATACATACACGTCCACACACGCATATATGCATACCTACACAGCTTTCCATGGTTTACCCCAGACGCTTCACATGCCCTGATTCAATCCACTGACAGCCCGTCAACCCCGGTATACCACATCGATCCAATTCACTCTATTCCTTGCACACCTTTCACCCTCCTGCATGTTCAAGCCCAGATCACTCAAAATCTTTTTCACTCCATCTTTCCACCTCCAATTTGGTCTCCCACTTCTCCTTGTTCCCTACACCTCCGACACATGTATCCTCTTGGTCAATCCTTCCTCACTCATTCTCTCCATGTGCCCAAACCATTTCAAAACACCCTCTTCTGCTCTCTCAACCACTCTCTTTTTATTTCCTCACATCTCTCTTACCCTTACATTATTTACTCGATCAAACCACCTCACACCACACATTATCCTCAAACATCTCATTTACAGCACATCCACCCTCCTGCGCACAACTCTATCCATAGCCCACGCCTCGCAACCATACAACATTGTTGGAACCACTATTCCTTCAAACATACCCATTTTTTCTTTCCGAGATAATGTTCTCGACTTCCACACATTCTTCAAGGCTCCCATAATTTTCGCCCCCTCCCCCACCCTATGATCCACTTCCGCTTCCATGGTTCCATCCGCTGCCAGATCCACTCCCAGATATCTAAAACACTTCACTTCCTCCAGTTTTTCTCCATTCAAACTCACCTCCCAATTGACTTGACCCTCAACCCTACTGTACCTAATAACCTTGCTCTTATTCACATTTACTCTTAACTTTCTTCTTTCAAACAATTTACCAAACTCAGTCACCAGCTTCTGCAGTTTCTCACATGAATCAGCCACCAGCGCTATATCATCAGCGAACAACAACTGACTCACTTCCCAAGCTCTCTCATCCCCAACAGACTTCATACTTGCACGTCTTTCCAAAACTCTTGCATTCACCTCCCTAACAACCCCATCCATAAACAAATTAAACAACCATGGAGACATCACACACCCCTGCCGCAAACCTACATTCACTGAGAACCAATCACTTTCCTCTCTTCCTACACGTACACATTCCTTACATCCTCGATAAAAACTTTTCACTGCTTCTAACAACTTGCCTCCCACACCATATATTCTTAATACCTTCCACAGAGCATCTCTATCAACTCTATCATATGCCTTCTCCAGATCCATAAATGCTACATACAAATCCATTTGATTTTCTAAGTATTTCTCACATACATTCTTCAAAGCAAACACCTGATCCACACATCCTCTACCACTTCTGAAACCACACTGTTCTTCCCCAATCTGATGCTCTGTACATGCCTTCACCCTCTCAATCAATACCCTCCCATATAATTTGCCAGGAATACTCAACAAACTTATACCTCTGTAATTTGAGCACTCACTCTTATCCCCTTTGCCTTTGTACAATGGCACTATTCACGCATTCCGCCAATCCTCAGGCACCTCACCGTGAGTCATACATACATTAAATAACCTTACCAAACAGTCAACCATACAGTCACCCCCTTTTTTAATAATTTTCACTGCAATACCATCCAAAACCTGCTGCCTTGCCGGCTTTCATCTTCTGCAAAGCTTTTACTACCTCTTCTCTGTTTACCAAATCATTTTCCCTAACCCTCGCACTTTGCACACCACCTCGACCAAAACACGCTCTATCTGCCACTCTATCATCAAACACATTCAACAAACCTTCAAAATACTCACTCCATCTCCTTCTCACATCACCACTACTTGTTATCACCTCCCCATTTGCGCCCTTCACTGAAGTTCCCATTTGCTCCCTTGTCTTACGCACTTTATTTACCTCCTTCCAGAACATCTTTTTATTCTCCCTAAAATTTAATGATACTCTCTCACCCCAACTCTCATTTGCCCTCTTTTTCACCTCTTGCACCTCTCTCTTGACCTCCTGTCTCTTTCTTTTATACGTCTCCCACTCAATTGCATTTTTTCCCTGCAAAAATCGTCCAAATGCCTCTCTTTTCTCTTTCACTAATACTCTTACTTCTTCATCCCACCACTCACTACCCTTTCTAATCAACCCACCTCCCACTCTTCTCATACCGCAAGCATCTTTTGCGCAATCCATCACTGATTCCCTAAATACATCCCATTCCTCCCCCACTCCCCTTACTTCCATTGTTCTCACCTTTTTCCATTCTGTACTCAGTCTCTCCTGGTACTTCCTCACACAAGTCTCCTTCCCAAGCTCACTTACTCTCACCACCCTCTTCACCCCAACATTCACTCTTCTTTTCTGAAAACCCATACAAATGTTCACCTTAGCCTCCACAAGATAATGATCAGACATACCTCCAGTTGCACCTCTCAGCACATTAACATCCAAAAGTCTCTCTTTCGCGCGCCTGTCAATTAACACGTAATCCAATAACGCTCTCTGGCCATCTCTCCTACTTACATAAGTATACTTATGTATATCTCGCTTTTTAAACCAGGTATTCCCAATTATCAGTCCTTTTTCAGCACATAAATCTACAAGCTCTTCACCATTTCCATTTACAACACTGAACACCCCATGTATACCAATTATTCCCTCAACTGCCACATTACTCACCTTTGCACTCAAATCACCCAACACTATAACCCGGTCTCGTGCATCAAAACCACTAACACACTCATTCAGCTGCTCCCAAAACACTTGCCTCTCATGATCTTTCTTCTCATGCCCAGGTGCATATGCACAAATAATCACCCATCTCTCTCCATCAACTTTCAGTTTTACCCATATTAATCGAGAATTTACTTTCTTACATTCTATCACATACTTCCACAACTCCTGTTTCCGGATTACTGCTACTCCTTCCCTTGCTCTTGTCCTCTCACTAACCCCTGACTTTACTCCCAAGACATTCCCAAACCACTCTTCCCCTTTACCCTTGAGCTTCGTTTCACTCAGAGCCAAAACATCCAGGTTCCTTTCATCAAACATACTACCTATCTCTCCTTTTTTCACATCTTGGTTACATCCACACACATTTAGGCACCCCAATCTGAGCCTTCGAGGAGGATGAGCACTCCTCGCGCGACTCCTTCTGTTTCCCATTTTAGAAAGTTAAAAAAAATACAAGGAGGGGAGGATTTCTGGACCCCCGCTCCCGTCCCCTCTAGTCGCTTTCTACGACACGCGAGGAATGCGTGGGAAGTATTCTTTCACCATTATCCCCAGGGATAATATACTTATATATATATACACATACACACAAATACACACACACACACGCACATATACACACACACACAAATACATATATATACATGTGAAAAATGTAAGAAACAATTTAGAAAACATATATATATATATATATATATATATATATATATATATATATATATATATATATATATATATATATATATATATATATATTCTTTCTTTCTTTCGTACTATTCACCATTTCCCGCAATAGCGAGGTAGCATTAAGAACAGAGGACTGGGCCTATGAGGGAATATCCTCACCTGACCCCCTTCTCTGTTCCTTCTTTTGGAAAATTGAAAAAAACGAGAGAGGAGGATTTCCAGCCACCCGCTCCCTCCCCTTTTAGTTGCCTTCTACGACACGTAGGGAATACGTGGGAAGTATTCTTTCTCCCCTATCGCCATATATATATATATATATATATATATATATATATATATATATATATATATATATATATATATATATATATATATATATATATATATATATATATATATATATGTATATATATATATATATATATATATATATGTATATATATATATATATATATATATATATATATATATATATATATATATATATATATATATATATATATATATATATATATATATATATATATATATATATATATATATATATATATATATATATATATATATATATATATATATATATATATATATATATATATATATATATATATATATATATATACATATATATATATATATATATATATATATATATATATATATATATATATATATATATATATATATATATATATATATATATATATATATATATATATGTTTGAGGACAATGTATTGTGTGAGGTGGTTTGATCGAGTAAGTAATGTAAGGGTAAGAGAGATGTGTGGAAATAAAAAGAGCGTGGTTGAGAATGCAGAAGAGGGTGTTTTGTAACGGTTTGGGCACATGGAGGGAATGAGCGAGGAAAGATTGACCAAGAGGATATATGTGTCGGAGGTGGAGGGAACGAGGAGAAGTGGGAGACCAAATTGGAGGTGGAAAGACGGAGTGAAAAAGATTTTGTGTGATCGGGGCCTGAACGTGCAGGAGGGTGAAAGGAGGGCAAGGAATAGAGTGAATTGGAGCGATATGGTATACCGGGGTTGACGTGCTGTTAGTGGATTAAATCAAGGCGTGTGAAGCGTCTGGGGTAAACCATGGAAAGCTGTGTAGGTATGTATATTTGCGTGTGTGGACGTATGTATATACATGTGTATGGGGTGGGTTGGGTCATTTCTTTCGTCTGTTTCCTTGCGCTACCTCGCAAACGCGGGAGACAGCGACAAAGCAAAAAAAAAAAAAATATATATATGTATATATATATATATATATATATATATATATATATATATATATATATATATATATATATATATATATGTACATCTTGATACTTGCTTTCTCTTATCCTCTCCTATCGCTACCCCAACCCACAGGAAGCAGCATCGTTACCCCCAGCGTCAGCGAGGTAGCGCCACGTAAACAGACAAAAAGGGCTACATTCATTCACCGAAACCACAGCTCCCTATCCACATCAGGCCCAACAGAGCCTTCCTTGGTTTACCAAAGACGCTTTATATTCGAATCCTGATCAAGTTCATTGACAGCACGTCCACCCCGGTATACCACATCGTTCCAATTCACTCTATTGCTTTCTCGCCTCTCACCTACCTGTATATTCAAGCCCCGATCGCTCAAATTCTTTTTCACTCCATCCTTCTACCTCCAATTTGGGCTCTCGCTTCTCTCAGTTCCCTCTACCTCTGACACATATATCCACTTTGTCAATAATTCCTCACTCATTCTCTCCATATGTGAATATTTGTAGGGGTTTTCAAAAAAGAAGAATGTTGGGGAGAAGAGAATGGGGAAAGCAAGTAGGCTTGGGAATGAGACGTGTGAAGAAGTACAAGAAGTGATTGAATGTGGAATGGCAAAAGGTGAGATCAAACGACGTAATGTTAGTGGATGAGGAATAGGATGTATTTAGGGAAGCAGTGATGGTATGTACAAAAGATGCATATGGCATGAAAAAGGTGGGCGGTGGGCAGATTAGAAAGGGTAGTGAGTGGTGGTATGAAGAAGCAAAGTTGTTGGTGAAAGAGAAAAGAGAGGGGTTTGGACGGTATTTGCAAGAAAGGAATGCAAATGACTGGGAGATGTATAAAAGAAAGTGGTAGGAGGTCAAGAGGAGGGTGCAAGGGTTGAAAAAGAGGGCAAATGAGAGTTGGGGTGAGAGAGTGTCATTAAACTTAAGGGAGAATAAAAAGATAAATAACATGCGTAAGAAAATAGAACAAATGGGAACATCGGTGAACGGAACAAGTGGGGAAGTAATAACAAGTAGTGAAGTGAGAAATAGATGGAGTGAGTTTGTTAAGGTTCGTTGAATGTGTTTGATGGTAGAGTGTTTTGGTCGGGGTGGTGTGCAAAGTGAGAGGGGTCACGGAGAATGGCATGGTTAAGAGTGAAGAGGTAGTGAAAGCCTTGCAGGATATGAATATCCGGCAAGGCGACGGATTTGGAATGGTATTGCAGAGGAATTTATCAAAAAGGGGAGAGACTGTGTTGTTGACTGATTGGTAAGGATATTCAGTGTAAGTATGGTCCTTGATGAAGTGCCTGAAAATTGGCGGAATGCATGCATAGTACCATTGTAAAAAAGTAAAGTGGATAAAAGTGAGTGTTCAAACTACTGAGTATTCCTGGGAAATTATATGGGAAGGTAATAATTGAGAGGGTGAAGGCATGTATAGAGCATCAGACTGGGAAAGTGTAGTGTGGTTTCAGAAGTGGTAGAGGATGTCTGGATCAGGTGTTTGTTTTGAAGAATGTATTTTTAGAAAAACATATGGATATATATGTAGCATTCATGGATCTGGAGAAGGGATATGATAGGGTTGATAGAGATGCTATGTGGGAGGTCTTAAGAGTATTTGGCGTGGTAGGTAAACTGCTAGAAACAGAGAAAAGTTTTACCAGGGATGTGAGGCATATGTACGAGTAGGAAGAGATGAGATTGATTGCTTCCCTGTAAATGTCGGTCTACGGCGGGGGTGTAGTATGTCCCCCTGGTTGTTTAAAGTGTTTTGGATGTGGTGGCTAGGAAGATAAATGCAAGAGTTTTGGAGAAAGGGGTGAGTATGCAGTCTGTTGGGGATAAGAGGGCCTGGGAAGTCAGTCAGTTGTTCGCCGATGATACAGCTCTAGTAAATGATTCGAGTGAGAAACTACAGAAGTTGGTTGCTGGGTTTAGAAAAGTGTGTGAAAGGAGAATGTTGAGAGTAAACGTGAATATGCGCAAGGTTATTAAGTTCAGTAGGGTGAAGGGACAAGTTAATTGGGATGTAAGTTTGAATGTAGAAAAATTGGTGGAAATGAGGTGTTTTAGATATCTAGGAGTGGACTTAGCAGCGGATGGAGCCATGAAAGCGGAAATGAGCACAGGGTGGAGGAGGAGGCGAAGGTTCTATGCGCGACGAAGATAGTGTGGAAGGAGAGAACGTTATCTCGAAGCGAAAAACAGGTTTGTTTCAGGGAATATTGGTTCCAACAATTTTATGATTAGAGGCATGGTTATAAATAGGGTTGTAGAGAGGAGAGTGGATGTGTTGGAAATGAAATATTTCAGGTGGTTTGATCAAGTAAGTAATGTAAGGGTAAAGGAGATTTGTAGAAATAAAAGGAGCTTTTTGAAAGAGCGGAAGAGAGGGTGTTGAGATGGTTTCCACATCCAGACCCAACTAAACTTTCCATGGCTTACCCTACACGCTTAACATGCCGTGGTTCAATCTATTGACAGCGCGTCGACCACGGTATGCCACATCGTTCCAATTCACTCTATTCCTTGCACGCCTTTCACTCTCCTGTATGTTCGGGCCCCGATCGCACAAAATCATTTTCTCTCCATCCTTTCACCCTCAATTTGGTTTCCCATTTCTCCAAGTTCCCACTACCTCTGAAATATGTATCCCTTTCGTCAAGCTATCCTCACTCATTCTTTCCATGTGAACAAACCATTTCAATATACCCTCCTCTGCTCTCTCAACCACACTTTTTATATTACCACACATCTCTCGTACCCTTTCATTATGTACTCGATCAAACCACCTCACAACACATATCGTCCTCAAGCATGCAACATATCCGCCCTCCTTCGCATGTCTCGCAACCATATAACATTGTTGGAACCACTATTCCTTCAAACATAACCATTTCTGCTCTCCAGGATAACGTTCACGCCTTCCACACATTCTTCAACGCTCCCAGAACCTTCATCGACTCCCCCACCCTGTGACTCACTTCAGCTTCCATGGTTCGCTCTGCTGCCAAAAACACTTGCAGATATCTAAAACACTTCACTTCCTCCAGTTTTTCTTCATTCAAACTTACCTCCGAATTAACTTCTCCCTCAAAATTACTGAAGCTAATAACATTACTATTATTCACATATACTCTCAGCTTTCTACCTTCACAGACTTAACCAAACTCAGTCACCAACTTCTACAACTTCTGCACTGAATCAGCCAAAAGCGCTGTATCATCAGCAAACAAAAACTGACTCACTTCCCAGGCCCTCTCATCCACAAAAGACTCCATACGTGCATCTCTTTCCAAAACTCTTGCATTCACCTCTCTAACCAACCCAACCATAAAAAATTAAACAACCAAGGAGACATCACGCACACCTGCCGCAGAATGTGTTTGATGTGTTGAATGTGTTTGATGATAGAGTGGCAGATATAGGGTGTTTTGGTCGAGGTGGTGTGCAAAGTGAGAGAGTTAGGGAAAATGATTTGGTAAACAGAGAAGAGGTAATAAAAGCTTTGCGGAAGATGAAAGCCGGCAAGGCAGTGGGTTTGGATGGTATTGCAATGGAATTTATTAAAAAAGGGGGTGAATGTATTGTTGACTGGTTGGTAAGGTTATTTAATGTATATATGATTCATGGTGAGGTGCCTGAGGATTGACGAAATGCTTGCATAGTGCCATTGTACAAAAGCAAAGGGGACAAAGGTGAGTGCTCAAATTACAGAGGCATAAGTTTGTTGAGTATTCCTGGTAAATTATATGGGAGGGTATTGATTGAGAGGGTGAAGGCATGTACTAATACTTGGTGTGGTAGGCCTCCAGCCAAGCACGAGAACTGCTTATACCTGGTCTTTCAGGTTCCTGTCAAGCAAAAGAGATAATGTGTTGTTTCAGAAGACTCTATTGTCCAGTACTTAAGGGAATCATAGGATATCACCATTCACAGTAGGAGGTCTCCACTGTAAACAAGAGGAATTCACTATCAGGTATTGACGACTTCACTGTTCTGCACAGAAGTTCCTCACAGTCCTGTACAAAAGAACCATACTGTCCAGTGCAAGAGGACTTCACTGTCCAGTAAAAGTGTGCTTTAAGCGATTTCAGATTGCAGTATAGGAGGGAGTTTACAGAACTTTATTGTTCAGTGGAAGAGGACTTTACTGTCCAGTACAAGAGGGCTACATTATTGAGTACAAGTGGACAACACTGTGCAGTGAAAGATGACCTGACTGTAAACATTCCGTGGTGGTGGGGCACTGAAGTGATTTAGATCACTGAATGTGATTTATTGGAATTTAGGACGGAGAGAGAATTATTTGCCCATCGTAACTCTCTGGACTGGAACAACATCCACTGCCACGACGCTCTCTCCTGCTATTCAAAGTTTTTGATATTTTGACCTTCTCGTGCATTCATTATTCTTCCCTTCGACTTTCTCTTCTCCTTTCATGGGAGGTGTATTACGAGTATTTCTGCCTGGTTTCTGGCTGCGCGGTAAGCAAGCATTTCACTTGCTGTCAAGTGTCAGTCTTTTGGCCCAGGTAACTATCTTTCCTTTTTGTGTCATCTACACACGTCCACCAATGTAAATCTCTCCTTTTCAGACATATAGCTTGTCAATTTATAACACACACGACCCTTTCTTCGTAACTATATATTATTGTAAGGTGAGCGCGACGCTTTTCGGCAAAATTTCATCGTGGGTTCTCGTAGGTAAGTACTCTCTCTCTCTCTCTCTCTCTCTCTCTCTCTCTCTCTCTCTCTCTCTCTCTCTCTCTCTCTCTCTCTCTCTCTCTCTCTCTCTCTCTCTGCCACGCACAAGTATTGGGACAGGGTAAGGAAACCCCCAAAATTTGCTGATATTACAGTTCTAAACCACTGCTGTACTGGAGGCGAATATATAGGCTATTAAAATTCACAGAGACTCTGGCGAATGAAAACTTTGTGAAATAGTAATGATTTGGGAAGATTTATGAAAGAAAACGTAAGAGGAAATAGGTGAAAACAAATTAGTGTATGAGGTATGTAAGAAAAAGATATTCAAGGACAGCAACGACGTGAATATTCCTTCAATGTGATAAGTTCATCGTAAAGTAGTATAAAATGATATTGCGTTTGAAAAGGTGTAAATGAAAATACAAAAGTAAGTGGGCACGCTACTTTACAACATGGCCAACACCGCTGTGGAAAGGTAGATATAAATGGCTGACATATCCTTAGCACTGGACAAGCAGCAGAAAGGTAAAGTGATCTCTGATTTTCAAATGTGAAAGCGCCAGAGTCAGTTTTAAGGTTTATTCATAAAGAAAACGATAATATATATTATATTCAATCTAAGAAATGCTCTAAGAATTAGAAACTTTTACTACTGGCCAATCTATCATTAGTTTACCCAGATCTTCATCCTCCACTCACGACCAAACTCAAGTGAAAGTTGGATGTGTTGAGAGAGGTCTGCTGACCACCCTCTCCTGCTGCCTTTGCTTTGCACAATAAGTGGTGGGCAGGTACTTTCGAAGCCTTTGTCTGTCCGAGAGATTGTAACAATGAACTATTTAGAAGATCACTTGCAGTTGTCAAGAAATTAATCAATGCAGATGACAATAACAACTTTGGAATAGATGGGTAGCTTTCAAGAGGTCACCAGCAGGAATAAAGAATATAAGAGGCGAAAGGAGGCGAAGTACAGGGAGGAACGATACTGACATCAGTAATGATGAAAGGACAAGATAACAAAAATAATTCAACGAGAAAACAAACAGCAGAATGGTGCAAGATCAAAGGTGAATGTCGTGGTTGAGTAGCGTAAACAAGAGCACACACACGGGTAAGATAGATATGTTACGAAGAGATTGATTTTCCCTCAGTTATGCACGATGACCGTCAAAGAAGAATCGAAGTGGGCAATACAATTAGAGCGAAAACATCGCAGTTTTGAGCCTCTTTTGAAGGAAAGAACACACATGCACTGCTTTGCAATAGGAGCTACAAGGGCCGTGGAAATGCTGACGACTGTTGGATACAAGGGATTATTTACGACCTCACCAAACGAATCATCAAGGCTGTAATCTTTTGGTACCCTGTGATATTGGATCCAGAATTTTTACTGTATAACGTAAGGTTTATTTGCTTCAATTGACACTAATAAGAAGAAAGGTTCCAGACAGAGGTCCTCAAGGAAGTACGGCATAAGAAGGTGACACAATATATAAAAGAATCAGTTATGTGTCACAAGCGTTACTGATGGGAAACCAAGGCCTGGAACCTTCAACAAGACCCACTTTGCAGGTTATGTGTTAATAGGCAGGAATCCAGAATCTCTAAAGACAAGATGAAAGCTGGAGAGAAGGTAAAACATGTTTCTGTAATTGTGGGGAACTCACAATGTTGCTTTATCTTTACGTATGTGAGATGACGTCACTTATGAAAATTGACCGACATAGGAATTATTCCACGAACGCAGAAGCACACACAAGATTCCCAGTAACAAGACAGCTGGAGAACACGGGGATAAGAAGAGTGCTTGCTTTCTGGTGTCAGGTAAGAGTAGTGATGCAACCAGTTAGATTAGTGGTAAGAAGTTCTGGGTGCGGAGGTGCGTAAGATGGTCCAGGTTTTGCAAACCTTCGGACAGACAAATAAGAATGAATTAAAGACGATGTTGTCATAGATAAAGAAAAAATAAAAGTAAATTGTGAATGAAATGGAGGACAATGAAGAGTTAGACACTGAAAATCACAGGCAACAAGATCATTTTCAAAGGAAGGAAAGGAAAACAAGAGATTGTGTAGAAAAGGAAATAACAACTGAGGGTTTTAAAGAGGTGTTGGTAGAGTGCAAAAAAATTTGATAAAGAGAAGCTTTTGAAGAGACTGAGAACTGTGTAGGAAGAACTAGCTTACCTTATAGATTTGATTGGAAAATACGTAAAGTATGAAACATTAACAATTGATTTAAATGGATTTCACTACTCTTACCTGACACCAGTAAGCAAGCACTCTTCTTATCCCCGTGTTCTCCAGCTGTCTTGTTACTGGGAATCTTGTGTGTGCTTCTGCGTTCGTGGAATAGTTCCTATGTCGGTCAATTTTCATAAGTGACGTCATCTCACATAAAGCAACATTGTGAGTTCCCCACAATTACAGAAACATGTTTTACCTTCTCTCCAGCTTTCATCTTGTCTTTAGAGATTCTGGATTCCTGCCTATTAACACATAACCTGCAAAGTGGGTCTTGTTGAAGGCTCCAGGCCTTGGTTTCCCATCAGTAACGCTTGTGACACATATTTGGTTCTTTTATTTATGGTGTCACCTTCCTATGCCGTACTTCCTTGAGGAACTCTGTCTGGAACCTTTCTTCTTATTAGTGTCAATTGAAGCAAACAAACTTTACGTTATACAGTAAAAATTCTGGATCCATTATCACAGGGTACCAAAAGATTACAGCCTTGATGATCTTTCGTTTGGTGAGGTTGTAAATAATCCCTTGTATCCAACAGTCGTCAGCATTTTCACAGTCCTTGTAGCTTCTATTGCAAAGCAGTGCATGTGTGTTCTTTCCTTCAAAAGAGGCTCAAAACTGCGATGTTTTCGCTCTAATTGTATTGCCCACTTCGATTCTTCTTTGACGGTCATCGTGCATAACTGAGGGAAAATCAATCTCTTCGTAACATGACTATCTTACCCGTGTGTATGCTCTTGTTTACGCTACTCAACCACGACATTCACCTTTGATCTTGCACCATTCTGCTGTTTGTTTTCTCGTTGAATTATTTTTGTTATCTTGTCCTTTTATCATTATTGATGTCAGTATCGTTCCTCCCTGTACTTCGCCTCCTTTCACCTCTTATATTCTTTATTCCTGCTGGTGACCTCTTGAAAACTACCCATCTATTCCAAAGTTGTTATTGTCATCTGCATTGATTAATTTCTTGACAACTGCAGGTGATCTTCTAAATAGTTCATTGTTACAATCTCTCGGACAGACAAAGGCTTCGAAAGTACCTGCCCACCACTTATTGTGCAAAGCAAAGGCAGCAGGAGAGGGTGGTCAGCAGACCTCTCTCAACACGTCCAACTTTCACTTGAGTTTGGTCGTGAGTGGAGGATGAAGATCTGGGTAAACTAATGATAGATTGGCCAGTAGTAAAAGTTTCTAATTTTTGGAGCTTTTTTTAGATTGAATATAATATATATTATCGTTTTCTTTATGAATAAACCTTAAAACTGACTCAGGCGCTTTAACATTTGAAAATCAGAGATCACTTTACCTTTTTGCTGCTTGTCCAGTGCTAAGGATATGTCAGCCATTTATATCTACCTTTCCACAACGGTGTTGGCCATGTTGTAAAGTAGCGTGCCCACTTACTTTTGTATTTTCATTTACACCTTTTCAAACGTAATATCATTTTATACTACTTTACGATGAACTTATCACATTCAAGGAATATTCACGCCATTGCTGTCCTTGAATATCTTTTTCTTACATACCTCATACACTAATTTGTCTTCACCTATTTCCTCTTACGTACTCTTTTATAAATCTTCCCAAATCATTACTATTTCACAAAGTTTTCATTCGCCAGAGTCTCTGTGAATTTTAATAGCCTATATATTCGCCTCCAGTACAGCAGTGGTTTAGAACTGTAATATCAGCAAATTTTGGGGGTTTCCTTACCCTGTCCCAATACTTGTGCGTGGCAGAGAGAGAGAGAGAGAGAGAGAGAGAGAGAGAGAGAGAGAGAGAGAGAGAGAGAGAGAGAGAGAGAGAGAGAGAGAGAGTACTTACCTCCGAGAACCTACGATGAAATCTTGCCGAAAAGCGTCGCGCTCACCTTACAATAATATATAGTTATGAAGAAAGGGTCGTGTGTGTTACATATTGACGAGCTATATGTCTGAAAAGGAGAGATTTACATTGGTGGACGTGTGTAGATGACACAAAAAGGAAAGATAGTTACCTGGGCCAAAAGACTGACACTTGACAGCAAGTGAAATGCTTGCTTACCGCGCAGCCAGAAACCAGGCAGAAATACTAGTAATACACCTCCCATGAAAGGAGAAGAGAAAGTCGAAGGGAAGAATAATGAATGCACGAGAAGGTCAAAATATCAAAAACTTTGAATAGCAGGAGAGAGCGTCGTGGCAGTGGATGTTGTTCCAGTCCAGAGAGTTACGATGGGCAAATAATTCTCTCTCCGTCCTAAATTCCAATAAATCACATTCAGTGATCTAAATCACTTCAGTGCCCCACCACCACGGAATGTTTACAGTCAGGTCATCTTTCACTGCACAGTGTTGTCCACTTGTACTCAATAATGTAGCCCTCTTGTACTGGACAGTAAAGTCCTCTTCCACTGAACAATAAAGTTCTGTAAACTCCCTCCTATACTGCAATCTGAAATCGCTTAAAGCACACTTTTACTGGACAGTGAAGTCCTCTTGCACTGGACAGTATGGTTCTTTTGTACAGGACTGTGAGGAACTTCTGTGCAGAACAGTGAAGTCGTCAATACCTGATAGTGAATTCCTCTTGTTTACAGTGAAGACCTCCTACTGTGAATGGTGATATCCTATGATTCCCTTAAGTACTGGACAATAGAGTCTTCTGAAACAACACATTATCTCTTTTGCTTGTCAGGAACCTGAAAGACCAGGTATAAGCAGTTCTCTTGCTTGGCTGGAGACCTACCACACCCGGTATTAGCAGCTCTGTAGCTTGATTTAGGACTTGCGACACCAGGTGCTGACAAATCTTTTGCTTGACCTATGAGCTATAGTATAATGGTGGGTCTGTTACTTGACTTGGAAGCCACACAAATACCAACAGGTCTGTTGCTTCTCCTTGGATTGGCCACAGCAAGTACTGACAGGTCTGTTGTTTGGCCTGGGACCTGCTATATCAAGTGCCGACACATCTGTTTCTTGACCTGGGACCTGCCACTCCGTGTGCCGAAAGGTATTTTTCTTCACCTATGACTTGTCTTTCCATGTATTGAAAGGTATTTTGCTTGACTTATGACTTACCACTCAAGGAACTGAGAGGCCTGCTGCTTGATTTGGGACCTGCCACATCAGCTACTGACAGGTCTGCCGCTTGGCACTGGGCTTACCACAACAGGTACTGACAGGTCTGTTACTCGATATGGGACCTGCCATATCAGGCAGTGAAAATTCTTCAACTTGGTCAAAAAAACAACCACGCCAGGTACTGACAGGCCTGTTGCTTGAACTGGGACCTTCTACGTCACATAGTGATGAGTCTGTTGCTTGTCTCGGGAGCCACAACAGGTTTGGCTTAGATACTGCGATACCAGGTATTGTCAGGTCTATTACGTGACCTTGGACCTGACATATCAAACTCTAAGAGGACTGTTGCTTGACGGTGGAAACATACCAAGTGATGACAAGTCTGTTGTTCGGCCTAAGACCGGCCAAACCAGATCCGGAAAGAATGATCACATGACCTGAGATCTGGCCCACCACACTTGATGCTAACAGGTATGTTGTTTAATCTGGGAGACACACCAGGTACTGACAGGTCTTTAACTTATCCTGTTGCCTACCTAGGAACTAGCGCATCAAACACAGATAAGTCTATTGTTTTGCGCGGTACCTACCACCATGGATACTGACAGCCTGTTGCTTGGCCTGTGACCTGCCATAACAGATCTGTTGTTTTACCTGTGATCTGCCACACTATCGATACTTACAGATTTCTTTGCTTGACATGGGACTCTGTCAAATTAGTTACCGATACATCTTTTGTTTGACATAGAACCTACCATACCGGTTACTAGCAGGCCTGTTGCTTGGCCTAAGATCTGCCACACCAAGTATTGACTGATGTTTTTCGTTTTTAAACCTGTCACAGCTGGCGACGACAGACCTGTTGCCACGCCAGGCAATGACAATTCTGTTACCTTGCATGGGCTTGGGCAAATAAAGACGGATCTGTTCCTTGACTTGAGACCTGTCACAGCAAAAACTGATGGATCTGTTGCTTTGCCATTCATATCTGAATGTTGAAACAGCGTCACTAAGAACTTATACACCCACAGGTGGTGACGTGTGCACGATAACGCAGCAAGCAGCACTACAGTGACAGTTATATTCGTCTACCTGCCTTACGTACATGTGGGTTAATGGGACTCAATTCACAGACGCACACTCTCCATCTTAAACATAACACTCGACAACATGTATCTCTCAAACTCTTATTCTTTACGCAAATATTCCTGCAGTGAGCGCTACGCTCTAATCCTGCCTATGGCAAATTTTAGTCATAAGTCATGAACGTTTAAAGGAGTGTGCCCCATTAGCAATGTTTTACTTTATCATTGTGATTACAACTAGGTAATTACAGGCGCACACTTGTGATATGATCAAAGCCCGTATGCACACTAGTGGTATGATTACGACAGTGACCGGCTCTTCAAATAATGCTGAATTATGATAACATGAAGCTAAGCAAGAAATTTTTAAAAGATATGTAAAGCAGTGATTGTATAGTTTAAGAGTAGTGGAAGAATGGAATGAGCTTAGTGATGAAACTGTAAAGGATGATTATATACAAAAGTTAACAAACTTGTCTAACAGTAGAGAAAGTTCAAAAGATGGAGCCTCATAAGTGCAAAACTCCCTCCGCATCCTTGCGTACATAGGCAATTACGAACACACACACACACACACACACACACACACACACACACACACAAACAAACCCCCATCCAATGTGTGTGTGTGTGTGTGTGTGTGTGTGTGTGTGTGTGTGTGTGTGTGTGTGTGCGTGTGTGCGTGTGTGTGTGCGCGCGCGCTTGTCGAGGCCCCACAAGTATAAAACTCCCTTCCCATACAGAGAAATACGTAATTACTAATAGGTAATCAATTACACACACGCAAAAATAAAGACATGATGCACATATACAAAGTCAAGTGACGGGGCAACACGATGTAAAGTTCTCTCACTGTAACATGAAAATAGAAATCACAAATTGTAATCGCAGAGGTTGAGGTTTATGATTAAAAGAGTTAACCAGCCTGAAAGTGAGTGGCACCAAAATCAAGAATATTGATAAACCAGGGGGTTAATATAAGCAAATAATTCACTGTGTAAATTTTTTTTACTATTCTTTTGTTCCTAGATAATAAGTGCTATTTTCTAATTCATTATGTCTAACAAAATGGCTGTAATTCCCTTAAAACTTTGTTTTTGTGATCAAGACAGTGATATTTTGAAATTTACCTATTTTTCAGAATATTCCAGATATACTCAGTGATGAGTAGTTGATATAGAACTTTCTAGAAGTTTCCAGTAATATGAACAGTAGTCAGAGGGAAAGGAAGAGGCTGTATACAATCATGCTACCCCAATCAAAAAAAAATAATTCAACTTGATCAGAAATCTTGGTCTCACAAAGTCCAATGGCAAACTTTTGACGGCTAAGCTCAAGCAGTGGAACTTGTTGGATGAAAGTGTGGAAATCGCAGATCAGAGGAAGCGTCACCCAGGATATCCAACTTCTTCATCCGTCAAGATGGTCTCTGCTTCTGCCACAATATGACCAGTCGACTCGAGGCAATCGGAATCGCCTGTTACCCGAACGAGGGGCGCTTCATTACTGACAGTTCAACCAGGAGCCTCAAAGTTGTGCTGCTCCATAACGGGAACATGTACCCGTCTCTTCCCCTGGCTCACTCGGTGCACCTCAGAGAAGAACACAACGGTGTCAAGAACTTATCACAAGCCTTGAAGTATGATGAGTACAACTGGGAAACCATCGGAGACTTCAAAATGGTGGCCTTTGGGACAGCTGGAACACCGCGACGCACTACCGCAGGCGGGACTGGCCACAGTGGACCGAACTCTCTGTTGGGATGAACAACGTCAAATGAGAGCCACTGGTGGGTCCCCGGAATGTGTTAATGCCATCATAAGATTAGACCTTATGAAACAATTTGTCACAGCTCTAGATAAGGAGTCTGCAGCCTTCAAGTACCTTCAAGACTTATTCCCTAAGCTGTCTGAGGCCAAGGTCAAAGCTGGTGTCTTCGTCGGACCACAGATAAAGAAGATCCTGGAGTGCAAGGAATTCCCTAAGAAGCTCACTAGGAAGGAGAAAACAGCTAAAGAAAGTCAAAATCCCAACAGAGTGGAAAAGGGAAAATCTCATACTCTTCCATGAGAAAGAAGACCGGGAAGAGGCGCTGACTACAGACCGATCTCTCTGAGGAATGTGATAAGCTACTGGAAAAGTTAATCAAAAAGCAAATGAATAACTACTCACTAAAGGGAAAGGAAATTTTGATTGGCGAATCTCTAGGAGATAGCAAGCTCTGTTTTAAACAAAAGGGAAGGCTTGGTGGATCGTTTGTACCTGGACTGCCAAAAATATATGCCATTGTCCCGCATGGGAGCCTGTTTAAGAAACAGTCACCAGGCAGGAATAAGGGGAAGGCTCCCTCTATGTAGAAAAGATGAGAAAAGATCGGAAGAGAACCAGGAAGCATGTTAGTGGAGTCTTCTCGAATTGGGTGGAGGTCACAAGTAGGGTTCTGGGACCTTCACTCCTCGATCTGCATATATGAATAACTAGACCTTCTTGGATTCCGTGGTACTTAATGAAGAACCGGTGGCCTTTACAGTTATTAGAAAATAGATGCTACATTTATGGCATTCTGAACTTCAGTCTTAAGACAACTTAGACACACATTAGTGAACGATGTGACGTGGCTGGGTGGTCTGGTATCAGCTAGCGCTTGGCCAGGGTTTTATTGGGGCCTGTCAATACCCATCACGTGTTTAAGCAACCGATCGGCTCTTCTTTGTATCGTCTACAGGCTAGTTTCACATATTCCAAAAAGACTAAACAATTCTTGGCTCTTATAGACTAAACAGTGACCCCGTGAACATTTACCTTGTGATGCAGCTAAGTATGTATAACCTACGGTGAAATACGGTGATAAAATCAGATAGCTAATAAAGAGTTAATGATATGCGTGTGTGTCTTACATCACTCGGCCATAACCTGGCTCATGCTCCTGCAGGTCATGATGAGTCATGACTATACATCGAGTAGTACTGGATATAAGAGTGCAAACATTAAGCAAACAAAAGTTAGTCACAAAAGTTACCTTTTACATCATCTAAGTATACATGAGAACAGGAGTAACACACTATACAAAATTAGAGTACTCATGAATTCGCACAGAAAATTTACAGGGAACGTAAAGATAGATGAATAAAATAAAATTCCAGTATACAAGAATGAAATGACAAAGGTAAAGAAAATACGAATATCAAAATCTCATTGAATACATATTATTCTGAAGTCAAAGTTCTCCTTGAGTAAGAAAGTGTTGCTGTAACTACTTCCTGAATATCCAATGTGGGTGCTGGAATTTCTATACTAAACACTCTATGTCGTAAGACGACAATATAAGATAAATATTACGAATAACAATAAGAGTGCAATAGACAATGAAATAAGTGAAATTCCAGAAATATGAGGGGTGTACTCAAAAGGAACAAAAGCCAAAGCATCCATAGGAGAATTTAAATCATCCTCCAGTTTAGATGGAAGACGTTGAATTTTTACTTCGTCAATAAGTGAAAAGTTAATGTTATGAGGGATTCGTTCTATACTCGGGATAATTCTATTCGTCTGTCCCAAGTAATGATGATGAGTGCCAAACAATTTGAAATTGGGACCGATAAGAGTACACTTTGATCCCAACTGAATATGTCCCAGAACCAAAGATTTGTGTTGGTTAGGTGGGTAATGAACAATGACTTGGTTTGGGAAGAAAAGACATTCTGAAGGCAAGGTTCATTGACAACAATTACTTTAAAAGGAAAAAGAATTAAGAACACTTTGTTGAGGTCCAAAAAGTAGATAGTTCACATACGAATCTGTTTACAGGGTATCAAAACCCATTGTATTGGGAGGGCAAATCAAGTTGTCAAGTCGTTTATGCACAACGCCAAATCATATAAGGAGAGCTATGAAATCAACGAGGAATTAACATCGTATCTGGGTCAGTGAATCGTACATGATTAATGACCGATTCGAGAACCACATCAACCGTTAGTTAGATGTAGCAACTGGCCGAGTGCTGTAAAGGGAGAGCTGGAGTGCAACTGAATTGTGCCATCGCTTGGCAAATAATACGTGTGAGTTCGGCAAAAGGGAAAAATGATGGTGTGACAGCTTGGTTTAGCAAATTATTAACATCTTCTAATAAGCCTGTGCAACAATGTGCATAATAATTTGAGCATATTAAATATCAACATAAGTGAAAATAGTCAATTGTACGAATATTGTGTTAACAGATTTCGATAGCAGTTCTACATGTTGTGTTATTAACTGTTAACATGATGCCACTCAAACACTAAGAATGCTGCTTCAATACACTGGCCCCAGCCTTAACATATCTGCTGCTAAGTTGTTGAAATTGCAAGGATCGAACCTGAGTAGCGGTACCGAAAAAATATGAATGGAGGGACCTTACAAAATTTGGCAGACCTCTCTTGCTTCTCCTTGGTTGGTTCATGTTTTTCCTGGTATTCATATTCGATGGAGATTCAGTCTTGTATTATGTCATACAGTGTCACACAGGCACTATTCAATTTCCAAGTCCACTGTCTCAACAAAGTTGGAGGAGGAGCAACATCAGAGTTTCTGGCCGTTACACTGGTGTTGAACATGATTAAGGTAGACCGCACGCGGAATACGGCTTCTGTCATTTGCATGCCCAACTTAGGAGACGGATCTCGCGGGGAGTTGCGATAAAGGCGCTTGGTACCATCTCGGCAACATGACTTGGTATATACTATAAGAACATGAGAAGGAAGAGCCTGTAAGATAAAACTAAGTAATTCTGTCTGTGGTGGTGATGTGAGGGTAGTTGGCTTGGGCGTAGGGATAGGCTGAACGGTGGTAGAAGATTGCTAGGCGACACTTTTTGAAGTCAAGGGTTGAGGAGTGTTGTCTGAAGTGGGACTGGGATGATGTTCAGAATACTGTAAAACTTTCAAGTTGTCCTCATGATCCTCACGAGTGTCTTCTGTATTTATGTGTCGAACACTAAACCTATGTCCATTTGAATGAGCTAAAACATCTATAAGGGCCAAAAAAAATTTGTGTTTAGCTCAGGAACCTCACTTCTAGAGTTAAGATTTTTCACCGTTGGCAAGAGTCCGGGGGCTACCATTGATGGTTTTACGGACTAATTAGCCTAATATGTGAACGTTGTAGAGGTTTCATCTAGACTTTCCTTGATCCCTTGATGAATCAATTGAGTCGTGCGATAGTTTACAGCTACAATTGATTTCTCAACCACTGGACGTGAAAGGGGGACGCTATTATGTCATACCGTAACACTTTATCAAAATTGTGTAAGGCGTGGAAGGGTGTGTCTCCAATTGACTATGGTATGCTGAATTTAATGAACACTGGACATTAGACAGGTATCCATTCCATTCATCATGATCAAAATTAATGTTAGCGCGAGGAGACTGAAGGATTTTACAGTTCATCCTCTTCGCAAAGCCATTTGAGGCTTGGTGATGAGCCATTATATTACTTTAGGTTATGTTGTATATCTTACAAATTTCTTTTGATAATGGGTTATTGAATTCTCCTCCTTTATCTGTGACTAAAACCTTTGGCACATTTTACTCACAGATCCTCTGCTGCCTGTAGGCCTCCTGTGGAGCTCCTCGTCTGAACTTAGATTTTATAGGTTATGTCAGGTTATGTGTATATTCTCGTTGTAGTTATATCTATGTGCTTAGCTTTCCCAGAAACGATCTAGTCTGATGGTGCTCTTAATACGTTCTCTGGTAGGCTGTTCCATGTATCTACTGTTCTTTGTATAAACGAATATTTCCTAATATCTAATCTTGATCTTGATTTATACAGTTTAAGCTGGCGCCCGCTGGTGGTGGAGTCATCACGGGAGTTACATAAAACTGGACACATTTTCATCATATTGTCTGGTTGATATCCTGTACATCTCCATCATATCACCACTAGATCGTCTATATGCCAATGTTGGAAGGTTTATTTTCTAGAGTCGTTCTTTGTATGAAAATGTTGATAGCTTTTACTTCTTTGGTCGTTCTTTTCTGGACATTTTCTATTGCTGTGATACGTTTCTTTAGATGTGGACACCATACTTGGTTGGCATACTGAGGATGAGGTCTCACCATTCATGTGTATTGTAGTTCAAAGGTCTTACAATCCATGTATTATATTGTTTTTCTTAGTACACCCTTAGTATAGTTTTCCTTATTGATCTTATCAGACATGTGTTGTTCAAAAGACCGTTTGGCGTCGACAGTCACTCCAAAATCCTTTCTCTGTTTCTCCATACTCCATGGTTGGTAAAAGCATCAATAGTTATCAAATATATCTGTGCCCTGCCATAGACCTAGAAAAACCTTCTAATATACCCATGGGTATGAAGGTACAGGATATTTCAACACAGTCTGACAATTAGTAGGACTTCCCTTGTGTATGCTACGGATTTGAAAACTCATTATATGATCTTTAATGTTTTTTCTGCCTTTTTGACCAGAAATACCTCAAGAGAGTCTGATTATATCATCTATCTGCACCTGGGTGTGCTGCCTGAGGTGAATCATGTCCTAGCTTCAAGAAATCCTGCACTAATGCTGTTGGAACGATTGTCTGTTTAACAACACGGGTGGGTACTCCTAATCTCGCGTCTTTGCATAAGACTCCCTTTGCTGAAAACAATCCCCTGACTGGAACAGCTGTCATAACATCCAGGGAAGGCTGTAACTACCTTCTACAAATTCTATGACAGAACTCTAAACCGTCTACAATGACTGCTCCCACTCTGCGGGAAAGCGCGTCCACAGTTACATTTGATGAGCCTAAAACGAAACCAAAATTTAGGTCAAAGGCTTGCATGGTTAGAAATAGTCTCTGGAACTTTCCTGTAGGGTCTAATCGTTGAAAAATGCTAAGTAATGCTCTGTGATCTGTATCGACTGTGATAAGGTAGCCATATATACATATATTCCGAAAAATGCTTGAGCGCCCAAACCACTGCAAGGCCTTCTAACTCGGTTATTTAGTATTTCGATTCTGTCTTTAAACTTGGGAGCTATGAGAGAGTCTACCCTTATTTGACTCCTGCATAAGGACAGCTCTAATACTTTGTTTACAAGCATCCGTGGGCAAAATGTAGGGTTTCTAAAAGTTGGAAAACCGTAAGATGAGCGTCTCGATCAAGTTTTACTTGAGTAAGTTAAACGCATTGTCCTGCGCTGTAGTCTACTGGAATTTAAAACTTTGTTTTAAAAGTGAAGTGAGTGGGTGCACAATCTTCGCGAAATTAGCGACAAATCTTTTATAGTATCCTGCTAAACTAAGGAAGTATTTGACTTTATCCTCTATGGTTCGGACTGGTTACTCTACAATTGCTTTTTATTTATATGCATTCGACCGAACACCATTTTCATCAACGGTTTGACCTAAATAATCAATCTTTTCTTGCAGAAAGGAACACATGGATAATTTGAGTTTTAAGTTTGCATCTTTGAGTCGCAGAAAGACTTTTTCAAGACTCTTGAAATGAGAAGGAATGTCCGGAGGCATGACAATCATATCATCAAAAGAAACCAAGACTTCTTTGCCCAGCATGTGACGAAAAATGTTAGTCATTATCCTCAAGAAGGTGATCGTTGAGGAATGAAGACCGAACGGCATGCATACGAATTGCCAATGACCGTCTGGCGTACTGAACGCAGTTACTGGGGGCTTACCTCTGACGGTGGAATCTACCAAAACCCTTTCAGTAAATCTAAAATGGAAAATATCTTATTCTTACCAAGGCTATGAAGAAACTCCTACCACTGGTGACGAAAAACGATTCATCAATATGATCTTGTTGAGTTTCCTAAAATCTATGACTAGTCTAAAAGTTTATTCTTTTTCAGAAAGAGCAAAAGTGGTGAATTCCATGGGGACCGTGATTCTTCTATAACATTAACATATCATGAACAATCGTGCTCCCTATGCCTCTGTGCGCATGTATCAATCAATAGGCTGGGACGTAAATGGGACGTATGAGCATTCAAATGAGTTCTGCCGAGTGGTTCTCCTGATAAGCTAACTGCTAACTGGTCAGTATGATCGGTTAATCCTACTTTGGAAATCATATCAGGGGTGATGGTAGGGAGCTGACTCGAACCGTGCACTTTTGAGCCAGATGTATGAGCAGTAAGAGTTGGAGAATTTCACAAGCTTTGTACCTTTGCGGAGACAGATACAAGGGGATTGCGTATTGGCAATGTATATTGCAACCATTCCATCTGTAGTCTAATGAATAGAGGCGTCCAGTTAGTAAGGAGGGTTCAGCAACCACTTTAAGTGCGAAATTATGCTGACTATCCCTGGTAATACATCCATATCAGAGAAAGAGTGACAGGAACCTTTGTTAACGTGTCACCATGCAGTCATGTTTGTTTCCAGTTTCCCAGGACAATGAGTGGAAAAGTAGAAATGATGCGTATTGTCGATCGTCAAGCACAGGGTGGGAGCAGATGTATTAACGACTTTGAATGAGAACTCTTCTCTGACAATGGGAAGAAAGTACTGTCATTACAGACTACATTTTCATGATGATTGATTGATCTATTGTTGTGCCATGGGGTGACGTCCAAGTAGCTAATGCGTATCAAAAGTTACACCACGAACAATGTAAGGGGTTATGATAATGACCGAATTGCATATGTGAACGCTCATTTCAGTAGTGCCTCTTACATCGTGTTTCATTCGAGATACTTTTCAGGGATGGGTAAAAAAGTTCGAGCACTGAACAAGTTTAGTGCCCATTAGTGTCAAGAAAAATAGTGACAGGCTCATCATGAAAAGAACGCATGAAATCAAAACTTTTAACATGAGATGCCAAGGAACGAAAATTTCTTAAGAGTTCTTTATGAGATGGAATCCTGTCATGAGAAGGAGATTGTCATTGTTGATAATACGATGATAAACCTGTCTAGCTAAGGCGCGGCTGAAGTGTGTTTAGCATTCCTATGATATGAGCACATTTGTGGCCTGCGTGGCCCTGATGGTGATGGTGTTGAGCGCGAACAGTTGAAGAGCGGCCTTTGTCTGAAGGATGGAAATTATGGCTCGGTCGGATAAACTGAAGAAACCTAGGTTGCGACGCCATGGGTGGGTGACTTCATGTGCTTAGGTCAATGCACGAGAACGCGCCTGTTATGTATGGACACACGTTCCCCTTATGTCCTGATTGGCTACAACAGAAGCACGTGAGTGTGTGTGTGTTTGTCATCACTGATTTTCTGTCCTTGACCGCGGTACCTGGGGTCATTAGCACCCTTTGGTTGCTGATTAGAATTACTATGTTGACTGTAAGGATGTTTTGTCACGTTCTGGGAAGCCGACACCATCCCTAATGTCTTGGTGTTGGAATAACCACCTATCTTTTGAGTATAATTCAATACTTTTGTTACTGACCCTGATCGGTCGATGTTATTAAGCAACCGCCGCCTTACATCTGGAGGAAGCTCTTTTAGGATGTTGGTAATGTGCAGCAATCTCTTGAGAGTTTGCATGTATGTTTCAGGATTAAACATTGCTTATATCAAGACTGAGGATTCATAACCCTCACTAACTAATTTCATTCTTCCATGTAAGGTACTTCGATAATTAGAGATTTATGCATCCGCCATATATGTTGTGTTAAGGGCACGTCAAAGAACGTGTAGTAAACTATCTGTAAATGATTCCTCATAACCTAATCTAAACAATGTTTTGAACTCTTCCCAAGATGTACAGTTCTAAATGTCAGCAGAGTTAAAGGCTACCTTATCATAACTGGTAAGCTTTTTGAAATCAACGACGTTTTTAGCAGCCTACAAAAGCGCTTTATTGTCTCCTGACTCCCCATTTTCTTCAACAATGTCCTTTTTTCTATCCAACGATCAAAAAATGCTAATTTACCATCAAATAACTAATGTCATTCCCTTGCGTGATTTACTGTGAAAACGTTTTTTTTTTCCGAAGCAATCATTTGTCCCGATTTCCCATGGCGTGGAAGGGGAGAAGGGGAAACAGGTGGCTTTCGGAAGAGCATGGTTTAAGAAGATTTCGGTAGGTCGTCTGTATCACCAGAATCAGTCAAAACAACACTGGGTGAGGCAACCATCTTAGAAGGCTGGCCCCGTTTGTAATGAGGGGAAGTAGGTAAATTCCGAAGTAAATATGAACTTTTACGTCTATCGCATATGTTCTTGTCAGACATATATCAAAATCAACGTTGAAGAAAGTACATGATAACCAAAAGTTTAAACACCACCGCCTAACCAACATGTACATCAAAAATCATATTTGAAAGTCACGTATGAACTGAAGTCATATATATATATATATATATATATATATATATATATATATATATATATATATATATATATATATATATATATATATATATATATATATATATATATATTTTTTTTTTTTTTTTTTTTTATACTTTGTCGCTGTCTCCCGCGTTTGCGAGGTAGCACAAGGAAACAGACGAAAGAAATGGCCCAACCCCCCCCATACACATGTATATACATACGTCCATACACGCAAATATACATACCTACACAGCTTTCCATGGTTTACCCCAGACGCTTCACATGCCTTGATTCAATCCACTGACAGCACGTCAACCCCGGTATACCACATCGCTCCAATGCACTCTATTCCTTGCCCTCCTTTCACCCTCCTGCATGTTCAGGCCCCAATCACACAAAATCTTTTTCACTCCATCTTTCCACCTCCAATTTGGTCTCCCTCTTCTCCTCGTTCCCTCCACCTCCGACACATATATCCTCTTGGTCAATCTTTCCTCACTCATTCTCTCCATGTGCCCAAACCACTTCAAAACACCCTCTTCTGCTCTCTCAACCACGCTCTTTTTATTTCCACACATCTCTCTTACCCTTACGTTACTCACTCGATCAAACCACCTCACACCACACATTGTCCTCAAACATCTCAGTAAGTGAGCTTGAGAAGGAGACCTGTGTGAGGAAGTACCAGGAGAGACTGAGTACAGAATGGAAAAAGGTGAGAACAATGGAAGCAAGGGGAGTGGGGGAGGAATGGGATGTATTTAGGGAATCAGTGATGGATTGCGCAAAAGATGCTTGTGGCATGAGAAGAGTGGGAGGTGGGTTGATTAGAAAGGGTAGTGAGTGGTGGGATGAAGAAGTAAGAGTATTAGTGAAAGAGAAGAGAGAGGCATTTGGACGATTTTTGCAGGGAAAAATGCAATTGAGTGGGAGATGTATAAAAGAAAGAGACAGGAGGTCAAGAGAAAGGTGCAAGAGGTGAAAAAAAGGGCAAATGAGAGTTGGGGTGAGAGAGTATCATTAAATTTTAGGGAGAATAAAAAGATGTTCTGGAAGGAGGTAAATAAAGTGCGTAAGACAAGGGAGCAAATGGGAACTTCAGTGAAGGGCGCAAATGGGGAGGTGATAACAAGTAGTGGTGATGTGAGAAGGAGATGGAGTGAGTATTTTGAAGGTTTGTTGAATGTGTTTGATGATAGAGTGGCAGATATAGGGTGTTTTGGTCGAGGTGGTGTGCAAAGTGAGAGGGTTAGGGAAAATGATTTGGTAAACAGAGAAGAGGTAGTGAAAGCTTTGCGGAAGATGAAAGCCGGCAAGGCAGCAGGTTTGGATGGTATTGCAGTGGAATTTATTAAAAAAGGGGGTGACTGTATTGTTGACTGGTTGGTAAGGTTATCTAATGTATGTATGACTCATGGTGAGGTACCTGAGGATTGGCGGAATGCGTGCATAGTGCCATTGTACAAAGGCAAAGGGGATAAGAGTGAGTGCTCAAATTACAGAGGTATAAGTTTGTTGAGTATTCCTGGTAAATTATATGGCAGGGTATTGATTGAGAGGGTGAAGGCATGTACAGAGCATCAGATTGGGGAAGAGCAGTGTGGTTTCAGAAGTGGTAGAGGATGTGTGGATCAGGCGTTTGCTTTGAAGAATGTATGTGAGAAATACTTAGAAAAGCAAATGGATTTGTATGTAGCATTTATGGATCTGGAGAAGGCATATGATAGAGTTGATAGAGATGCTCTGTGGAAGGTATTAAGAATATATGGTGTGGGAGGAAAGTTGTTAGAAGCAGTGAAAAGTTTTTATCGAGGATGTAAGGCATGTGTACGTGTAGGAAGAGAGGAAAGTGATTGGTTCTCAGTTAATGTAGGTTTGCGGCAGGGGTGTGTGATGTCTCCATGGTTGTTTAATTTGTTTATGGATGGGGTTGTTAGGGAGGTAAATGCAAGAGTTTTGGAAAGAGGGGCAAGTATGAAGTCTGTTGGGGATGAGAGAGCTTGGGAAGTGAGTCAGTTGTTGTTCGCTGATGATACAGCGCTGGTGGCTGATTCATGTGAGAAACTGCAGAAGCTGGTGACTGAGTTTGGTAAAGTGTGTGGAAGAAGAAAGTTAAGAGTAAATGTGAATAAGAGCAAGGTTATTAGGTACAGTAGGGTTGAGGGTCAAGTCAATTGGGAGGTGAGTTTGAATGGAGAAAAACTGGAGGAAGTGAAGTGTTTTAGATATCTGGGAGTGGATCTGGCAGCGGATGGAACCATGGAAGCGGAAGTGGATCATAGGGTAGGGGAGGGGGCGAAAATTCTGGGGGCCTTGAAGAATGTGTGGAAGTCGAGAACATTATTTCGGAAAGCAAAAATGGGTATGTTTGAAGGAATAGTGGTTCCAACAATGTTGTATGGTTGCGAGGCGTGGGCTATGGATAGAGTTGTGCGCAGGAGGATGGATGTGCTGGAAATGAGATGTTTGAGGATATATATATATATTCATTTATTTTGCTTTGTCGCAGTCTCCCGCGTTAGCGAGGTAGCGCAAGGAAACAGACGAAAGAATGGCGCAACCAACCAACATACACATGTATCTCAACGTATACACATAAGTAAACACACAGACATATACATATATGCACATGTACATAATTCATAATGTCTGCCTTTATTCATTCCCATCACCACCTCGCCAAACATGAAAGAACAACCCCCTCCCCCTCATGTGTGCGAGGTAGCACTAGGAAAAGACAACAAAGGCCACATTCGTTCACACTCAGTCTCTAGCTGTCATGTAATAATGCACAGAAATCACAGCTCCCTTTCCACATCCAGGACCCACAGAACTTTCCATGGTTTACCCCAGAAGCTTCTAATGCCCTGGTTCAATCCATTGACAGCACGTCGACCCCAATATACCACATCGTTCCAATTCACTCTATTCCTTGCACACCTTTCACCCTCCTGCATCTTCAGGCCCAGATCACTCAAAATCTTTTTCACATCATCTTTTCACCTCCAATTTGGTCTCCCACTTCTCCTCGCTCCCTCCACCTGTGACACATATATCCTCTTTGTCAATCTTTCCTCACTCATTCTCTCCATGTGACCAAACAATTTCAAAACACCCTCTTCTGCTCTCTCAACCACACTCTTTTTATTTCCACACATCTCTCTTACCCTTACATTACTTACTAGATCAAACCACCTCACACCACATATTGTCCTCAAATACCTCATTTCCAGCACATCCACCCTCCTGCGCATAACTCTATCCATAGCCCACGCCTCGCAACCATACAACATTGTTGGAACCACTATTCCTTCAAACGTAGCCATTTTTGCTTTCCGAGATAATGTTCTCGACTTCCACACATTTGTCAAGGGTCCCAGAGTTCTCGCCCCCTCCCCCACCCTATGATTCACTTCCGCTTCCATGGTTTCATCCGCTGCCAAATCCACTGCCAGATATCTAAAACACATCATTTCCTCCAGTTTTTCTCCATTCAAACTTACCTCCCAATTGACTTGACCCTCAACCCTACTGTACCTATTAACCTTGCTTTTATTCACATTTACTCTTAACTTTCTTCTTTCACAAACTTTACCAAACTCAGTCACCAGCTTCTGCAGTTTCTCAAATTAATCAGCCACCAGCGCTGCATCAACAGCGAACAGCAACTGACTCACTTCCCAAGCTCTCTCATCCACAACAGACTTCATACTTGCCCTTCTTTCCAAAACTTTTGCATTCACCTCCCTAACAACCCCATCCATAAACAAATTAAACAACCATGGAGACATCACACCCCTACCGCAAACCTACATTCACTGAGAACCACTCACTTTCCTCTCTTCCTGCACGTAAACATGCCTTACATCCTCGATAAAAACTTTTCCCTGCTTCTAACAACTTGCCTCCCGCACCATATATTCTTAATACCTTCCACAGAGCATCTTCATCAACTCTATAATATGCCTTCTGCAGATCCATAGATGCTACATACAAACCCATTTGCTTTTCTGAGTATTTCTCTCATACATTCTTCAAAGCAAACACCTGATCCACACATCCTCTACCACTTCTGAAACCACACTGCTCTTCCCCAATCTGATGCTCTGTACCTGCCTTCACCCTTTCAATCAATACCCTCCAATATAATTTGCCTGGAATACTCAACAAACTTATACCTCTACAATTTGAGCACTCACCTTTGTCACCTTTGCCTTTGTACAATGGCACTATGCAAGCATTCCGCCAATCCTCAGGCACCTCACTATGAATCATACATACATTAAATAACCTTACCAAACAGTCAACAATACAGTCGCCCCCTTTTTAAATAAATTCCTCTGTAATAACATCGAAACCCACTGCCTTGCCGGCTTTCATCTTCCGGAAAGCTTTTACTACCTCTTCTCTGTTCACCAAATCATTTTCCCTAATCCTCTCACTTTGCACACCACCTCGACCAAAACACCCTATTTCTGCCACTCTATCATCAAACACTTTAAACAAACTATCAAAATACTCACTCCATCTCCTTCTCACATCACCACTACTTGTTATCACCTCCCCATTCGCTCCCTTCACTGAAGTTCCCATTTGTTCCCTTGGCTTACGCACTTTATTTACCTGCTTCCGAAACATCTTTTTATTCTCCCTGATACTTTCTCACCTCAATATATATATATATATATATATATATATATATATATATATATATATATATATATATATATATATATATATATATATATATATATATATATATATATATATATATATATATGTATATATATATATATATATATATATATATATATATATATATATATATATATATATATATATATATATATATATATATATATATATATATATATATATATATATATATATATATACATATATATATATATATATATATATATATATATATATATATATATATATATATATATATATATATATATATATATATATATATATATATATATATATATATATATATATATATATATATATATATATATACATATATATATATATATATATATATATATATATATATATATATATATATATATATATATATATATATATACATATTATTATCCCTGGGGATAGGGGTGAAAGAATACTTCCCACGCATTCCTCGCGTGTCGTAGAAAGCGACTAGAGGGGACGGGAGCGGGGGGCCAGAAATCCTCCCCTCCTTGTATTTTTTAAACTTTCTAAAATGGGAAACAGAAGAAGGAGTCACGCGGGGAGTGCTCATCCTCCTTGAAGGCTCAGATTGGGGTGCCTAAATGTGTGTGGATGTAACCAAGATGTGAAAAAAGGAGAGATAGGTAGTATGTTTGAGGAAAGGAACCTGGATGTTTTGGCTCTGAGTGAAACGAAGCTGAAGGGTAAAGGGGAAGAGTGGTTTGGGAATGTCTTGGGAGTAAAGTCAGGGGTTAGTGAGAGGACAAGAGCAAGGGAAGGAGTAGCAGTACTCGTGAAACAGGATTTGTGGAAGAATGTGATAGAATGTAAGAAAGTAAATTCTCGATTAATATGGGTAAAACTGAAAGTTGATGGAGAGAGATGGGTGATTATTGGTGCATATGCACCTGGGCATGAGAAGAAAGATCATGAGAGGCAAGTGTTTTGGGAGCAGCTAAATGAGTGTGTTAGTGGTTTTGATGCACGAGACCGGGTTATAGTGTTTGGTGATTTGAATGCAAAGGTGAGTAATGTGGCAGTTGAGGGAATAATTGGTATACATGGGGTGTTCAATGTTGTAAATGGAAATGGTGAAGAGCTTGTAGATTTATGTGCTGAAAAAGGACTGATTATTGGGAATACCTGGTTTAAAAAGCGAGATATACACAAGTATACTTATGTAAGTAGGAGAGATGGCCAGAGAGCGTTGGATTACGTGTTAATTGACAGGCGCGCGAAAGAGAGACTTTTGGATGTTAATGTGCTGAGAGGTGCAACTGGAGGGATGTCTGATCATTATCTTGTGGAGGCTAAGGTGAAGATTTGTATGGGTTTTCAGAAAAGAAGAGTGAATGTTGGGGTGAAGAGGGTGGTAAGAGTAAGTGAGCTTGGGAAGGAGACTTGTTTGAGGAAGTACCAGGAGAGACTGAGTGCAGAATGGAAAAAGGTGAGAACAATGGAAGTAAGGGGAGTGGGGGAGGAATGGGATGTATTTAGGGAATCAGTGATGGATTGCGCAAAAGATGCTTGTGGCATGAGAAGAGTGGGAGGTGGGTTGATTAGAAAGGGTAGTGAGTGGTGGGATGAAGAAGTAAGAGTATTAGTGAAAGAGAAGAGAGAGGCATTTGGACGATTTTTGCAGGGAAAAAATGAAATTGAGTGGGAGACGTATAAAAGAAAGAGACAGGAGGTCAAGAGAAAGGTGCAAGAGGTGAAAAAAAGGGCAAATGAGAGTTGGGGTGACAGAGTATCATTAAAGTTTAGGGAGAATAAAAAGATGTTCTGGAAGGAAGTAAATAAAGTGCGTAAGACAAGGGAGCAAATGGGAACTTCAGTGAAAGGCGCAAATGGAGAGGTGATAACAAATAGTGGTGATGTGAGAAGGAGATTGAGTGAGTATTTTGAAGGTTTGTAGAATGTGTTTGATGATACAGTGGCAGATATAGGGTGTTTTGGTCGAGGTGGTGTGCAAAGTGCGAGGGTTAGGGAAAATGAGTTGGTAAACAGAGAAGAGGTAGTAAAAGCTTTGCGGAAGATGAAAGCCGGCAAGGCAGCAGGTTTGGATGGTATTGCAGTGGAATTTATTAAAAAAGGGGGTAACTGTATTGTTGACTGGTTGGTAAGGTTATTTGATATATGTATGACTCATGGTGAGGTGCCTGAGGATTGGCGGAATGCGTGCATAGTGCCATTGTACAAAGGCAGAGGGGATAAGAGTGAGTGCTCAAATTACAGAGGTATAAGTTTGTTGAGTATTCCTGGTAAATTATATGGGAGAGTATTGATTGAGAGGGTGAAGGCATATACAGAGCATCAGATTGGGGAAGAGCAGTGTGGTTTCAGAAGTGGTAGAGGATGTGTGGATCAGGTGTTTGCTTTGAAGAATGTATGTGAGAAATACGTAGAAAAGCAAATGGATTTGTATGTAGCATTTATGGATCTGGAGAAGGCATATGATAGAGTTGATTGTGTTGCTCTGTGGAAGATATTAAGAATATATTGTGTGGGAGGCAAGTTGTTAGAAGCAGTGAAAAGTTTTTATCGAGGATGTAAGGCATGTGTACGTGTAGGAAGAGAGGAAAGTGATTGGGTTCTCAGTGAATGTAGGTTTGCGGCAGGGGTGTGTGATGTCTCCATGGTTGTTTAATTTGTTTATGGATGGGGTTGTTAGGGAGGTGAATGCAAGAGTTTTGGAAAGAGGTGCAAGTATGAAGTCTGTTGGGGATGAGAGAGCTTGGGAAGTGAGTCAGTTGTTGTTCGCTGATCATACAACGCTGGTGGCTGATTCATGTGAGAAACTGCAGAAGCTGGTGACTGAGTTTGGTAAAGTGTGTGAGAGAAGAAAGTTAAGAGTAAATGTGAATAAGAGCAAGGTTATTAGGTACAGTAGGGTTGAGGGTCAATTCAATTGGGAGGTGAGTTTGAATGAAGAAAAACTGGAGGAAGTGAAGTGTTTTAGATATCTGGGAGTGGATCTGTCAGCAGATGGAACCATGGAAGCGGAAGTGGATCATAGGGTGTGGGAGGGGGCGAAAATTCTGGGAGCCTTGAAGAATGTGTGGAAGTCGAGAACATTATCTCGGAAAGCAAAAATGGGTATGTTTGGTTACAACAATGTTGTATGGTTGCGAGGCGTGGGCTATGGATAGAGTTGTGCGCAGGAGGATGGATGTGCTGGAAATGAGATGTTTGAGGACAATGTGTGGTGTGAGGTGGTTTGAGCGAGTAAGTAACGTAAGGGTATGAGAGATGTGTGGAAATAAAAAGAGCGTGGTTGAGAGAGCAGAAGAGGGTGTTTTGAAATGGTTTGGTCACATGGAGAGAATGAGTGAGGAAAGATTGACTAAGAGGATATATGTGTCGGAGGTGGAGGGAACGAGGAGAAGAGGGAGACCAAATTGGAGGTGGAAAGATGGAGTGAAAAAGATTTTGTGTGATCGGGGCCTGAACATGCAGGAGGGTGAAAGGAGGGCAAAGAATAGAGGGAATTGGAGCGATGTGGTATACCGGGGTTGACGTGCTGTCAGTGGATTGAATCAAGGCATGTGTATGGGGGTGGGTTGGGCCATTTCTTTCGTCTGTTTCCTTGCGCTACCTCGCAAACGCGGGAGGCAGGGACAAAGCAAAAAAAAAAAACAAAAAAAGAAAAATATATATATATATATATATATATATATATATATATATATATATATATATATATATATATATATATATATATATATATATATAATATATATATATATATATATATATATATATATATATATATATATATATATATATATATATATATATATATATATATATATATATATATATATATATATATATATATATATATGTATATACATATTTTATATATATATATATATATATATATATATATATATATATATATATATATATATATATATATATATATATATATATATATATATATAAATTTTTTTTTTTTTTTTTTTGCTTTGTCTCTGTCTCACGCGTTTGCGAGGTAGCGCAAGGAAACAGACGAAAGAAATGGCCCAACCCACCCCCATACACATGTATATACATACGTCCATACACGCAAATATACATACCTACACAGCTTTCCATGGTTTATCCCATACGCTTCACATTCCCTGATTCAATCCACTGACAGCACGTCAACCCTGGTATACCACATCGGTCCAGTTCACTCTATTCCTTGCACGCCTTTCACCCTCCTGCATGTTCAGGCCCCAATCACACAAAATCTTCTTCACTCCTTCTTTCCACCTCCAATTTGGTCTCCCACTTCTCCTCGTTCCCTCCACCTCCGACACATATATCCTCTTGGTCAATCTTTCCTCACTCATTCTCTCCATGTGACCAAACCATTTCAAAACACCCTCTTCTGCTCTCTCAACCACGCTCTTTTTATTTCCACACATCTCTCTTACCCTTACGTTACTTACTCGATCAAACCACCTCACACCACACATTGTCATCAAACATCTCATTTCCAGCACATCCATCCTCCAGCGCACAACTCTATCCATAGCCCACGCCTCGCAACCATACAACATTGTTGGAACCACTATTCCTTCAAACATACCCATTTTTGCTTTCCGAGATAATGTTCTCGACTTCCACACATTCTTCAAGGCTCCCAGGATTTTCGCCCCCTCCCCCACCCTATGATCCATTTCCGCTTCCATGGTTCCATCCCCTGCCAGATCCACTCCCAGATATCTAAAACACTTTACTTCCTCCAGTTTTTCTCCATTCAAACTTACCTCCCAATTGACTTGACCCTCAACCCTACTGTACCTAATTACCTTGCTCTTATTCACATTTACTCTTAACTTTCTTCTTTCACACACTTTACCAAACTCAGTCACCAGCTTCTGCAGTTTCTCACATGAATCAGCCACCAGCGCTGTATCATCAGCGAACAACAACTGACTCACTTCCCAAGCTCTCTCATCCCCAACAGACTTAATACTTGCCCCTCTTTCCAAAACTCTTGCATTCACCTCCCTAACAACCCCGTCCATAAACAAATTAAACAACCATGGAGACATCACACACCCCTGCCGCAAACCTACATTCACTGAGAACCAATCACTTTCCTCTCTTCCTACACGTACACATGCCTTACATCCTCGATAAAAACTTTTCACTGCTTCTAACAACTTGCCTCCCACACCATATATTCTTAATTCCTTCCACAGAGCATCTCTATCAACTCTATCATATGCCTTCTCCAGATCCGTAAATGCTACATACAAATCCATTTGCTTTTCTAAGTATTTCTCACATACATTCTTCAAAGCAAACACCTGATCCACGCATCCTCTACCACTTCTGAAGCCACACTGCTCTTCCCCAATCTGATGCTCTGTACATGCCTTCACCCTCTCAATCAATACCCTGCCATATAATTTACCAGGAATACTCAACAAACTTATACCTCTGTAATTTGAGCACTCACTCTTATCCCCTTTGCCTTTGTACAATGGCACTATGCACGCATTCCGCCAATCCTCAGGCACCTCACCATGAGTCATACATACATTAGATAACCTTACCAACCAGTCAATAATACAGTCACCCCCTTTTTAATAAATTCCACTGCAATACCATCCAAACCTGCTGCCTTGCCGGCTTTCAACTTCCGCAAAGCTTTTACTACCTCTTCTCTGTTTACCAAATCATTTTCCCTAACCCTCTCACTTTGCACACCACCTCGACCAAAACACCCTATATCTGCCACTCTATCATCAAACACATTCAACAAACCTTCAAAATACTCACTCCATCTCCTTCTCACATCACCACTACTTGTTATCACCTCCCCATTTGCGCCCTTCACTGAAGTTCCCATTTCCTCCCTTGTCTTACGCACTTTATTTACCTCCTTCCAGAACATCTTTTTATTCTCCCTAAAATTTAATGATACTCTGTCACCCCAACTCTCATTTGCCCTCTTTATATATATATATATATATATATATATATATATATATATATATATATATATATATATATATATATATATATATATATATATATATATATATATATATATATATATATATATATATATATGTATATATAAATATATGTATATATATATATATATATATATATATATATATATATATATATATATATATATATATATATATATATATATATATATATATATATATATATATATATATATTATCACTGGGGATAGGGGTTAAGAATACTTCCCACGTATTCCCTGCGTGTCGTAGAAGGCGACTGAAAGGGGAGGGTGCGGGGGGCTGGAAATCCTCCCCTCTCGTTTTTTTTTTTTAATTTTCCAAAGGAAGGAACAGAGGGGGCCAGGTGAGGATATTCCAAAAAAGGCCCAGTCCTCTGTTCTTAACGCTACCTCGCTAACGCGGGAAATGGCGAATAGTTTGAAAGAAAGATATAAATATATATATATATATATATATATATATATATATATATATATATATATATATATATATATATATATATATATATATATATATATATATATATATATATATATATAACATCTCATTTCCAGCATATCCACGCTCCTCCGCACAAATCTATCAATAGCCCACGCCTCGCAGCCATACAACATTTTTGGAACCACTATACCTTCAAACATACCCATTTTTGCTTTCCAAGATAACGTTTCCGACTTCCACACATTCTTCAACGCTCCCAGAACTTTCGCCCCCTCCCCCACCCTATGATTCACTTCCGCTTCCATGGTTCCATCCGCTGCCAAATCCACTCCTAGATGTTTAAAACACTTCATTTCCTCCAGTTCTTCTCCATTCAAACTTCCCTACCAGTTCACGTGTCCCTCAACACTACTGTGCCTAATAACTTTGCTCTTATTCACATTTACTATCAGCTTTCTTCCTTAACAAACTTTACCAAACTCACTCACCAGCTTCTGGAGTTTCTCACACGAATCAGCCACCAGCGATGTATCATCAGCGAAGAACAACTGACTCAATTCCCAAGCTCTCGTCCACAACAGATCGCATACTTGCCTCTCTTTCCAAAACTCTTGCATTCACCTCCCTAACAACGCCATCCATATAAAAATTAAACAACCATGGAGTCATCACGCACCCCTGCCGCAAACCAACATTCACTGAGAACCAATCACTTTACTCCCTTCCTACATGTACACATGCCTTACATCCTTTATGAGAATTTTCACTGCTTCTAATAACTTACCTCTCACACCTACTTTCTTACACTCTATCACATACGCCCACCACTCCTGTTTCAGGAGTAGTGCTACTCCTTCCCTTGCTCTTGTCCTCTCACTAACCCCTGGCTTTACTCCCAAGACATTCCCAAACCACTCTTCCCCTTTACCCTTAAGCTTCGTTTCACTCAGAGCCAAAACATCCAGGCTCCTTTCCTCAAACATACTACCTATCTCTCCTTTTTCTCATCTTGGTTACATCCACACACATTCAGACACCCCAATCTGAGCCTTCGAGGAGGATGAACACTCCCCGCGTGACTCCTTCTTCTGTTTCCCCTTTTAGAAAGTTAAAATACAAGGACGGGAGGGTTTCTAGCCCCCCGCTCCCGTCCCCTTTTGTCGCCTTCTACGACACGTGTGGAATGCGTGGGAAGTATTCTTTCTCCCCTATCCCCTGAATATATATATATATATATATATATATATATATATATATATATATATATATATATATATATATATATATATATATATATATATATATATATATATATATGTATATATATATATATATATATATATATATATATATATGCTCTTGGTCCACGTGGTCGTGGTGTTGTACATTACTATAACGTAGACCCCAAGGATGTTGATATCCTCATGGGAACATTCACAAAGAGTTTTGGGGCTGCAGGAGGCTACATAGGTGGATCAAAGGCCCTGATCAATCATCTACGTGTTACTAGTCATGCACAGACATATGCAGCATCCATGTCCCCTCCAGTAGCTGAACAGATACTCACATCCATGAGCATCATCATGGGCAAGGATGGAAGTAATGAAGGTCGGAGACGTATCCAACAGCTGTCTCGGAATGTGAGGTATTTTCGTCAGCGCCTCAGACAGATGGGGTTCATTGTTTATGGCCATGACGATTCTCCAGTTGTACCATTGCTCTTGTACCTGGTGCCTAAAATCTCTATGTTTGTACGTGGATTGACAAAGCGTGGTGTTGCTGGAGTAGGTGTTGGCTTCCCTGCTACCAAGATCACAGGTGGTCGAATGAGGTTCTGCCTTTCTGCTGCTCACACTAAGGAAATGTTGGACAAGATTCTGAAAGAAATAGATGAGGTCGGATACTTGTGTGGAAGCCATTATTCTACATCACTTAAGAACCCTGAACCAATTGAGTGGTGAAGCAACATGCCACGCCTTTTGACCTGTGCCTAGTGACGGTGGAAAAATATGGAAGGAAAGCTTCAGTATTTTGAACTGAAATCTGTGTTTGTTTCAAGAAGCAAATCTCATTGTGTAACTCACTTCAGCTAAATGATGATCATGATTATTGGATCTTATTTCTTAATGGCTAAGAAAGTTTTAATTGTACAGTTTTCTGCACTTGAGCATGGGGAAAATGTAGAAGCACTGGAGCATGGGACAAATGTAGAAGCAGTGGAGCATGGTGGCAAATGTTGAAGCCTCTCAAATACATAGATATTGTCATATCACAGTTTATCCTGTAATTTGGTCTCATCTTGCAACATACCTCTCCCTATTTCATTCTAATCATACTTCAGTCATAACACAATTCTACAATCCTTTCCACACTAGGTCAATTAACAGACCTTGATAAGCTTCATTTTCATCACATTTCATCATTTTTGATGTCACATGTCTGCAGTATATCTACCCTTAGATTCACTTGATCACTCCT